>NC_134687.1:640972845-640975345 GCF_050947455.1 Rhinoderma darwinii | reverse complement strand
CTGGGGAATCTACTTAATCTTCTCCTTTCTTTCTGGTCTATTGGCGACATCCGAAAGATGCAGAATTCCTCCTTACTTTTGTCCTGGAGACAAAGTCTGGCTGTTTTGTAAGCACCCAAAGTCTGGCTGTCTTTTAATGCCTTTAGTTTCGACAGCAGCAACCTCTGCGCTTCCAATGATAAACTTACTGAGCTCAGCAGGGTCTTGGGGCAGAGTTTTTTTTATCTGTAGTCGTGGCCGAGTGGTTAAGGCGATGGACTAGAAATCTATTGGGGTCTCCCCGCGCAGGTTCAAATCCTGCCGACTACGTCTTGCATTTTCTGCCTCCGTGAAGCGATAAAAATAAGGTAATACGCTTGTGCTAGGTAACAAAGAAGTTTAATTGCAGTCATATCGTGATTATGCCGCACTCCACTGCTCTGTCACTAATCAGATGCCGGACCCTACATTTAAAGAGGCTCTGTACCCAGTTTATTAATTCCCTATTTCCTAACTAATCTAATAGGCGCTTTGCTGCTGATAATTACTGTGTGGTTTGATTTTTTTTTTTAAAACGTGTATCATTTGCAAAGTTATGATCATTTTTCTAAATATGCTAATGTGGCTCTAATTGCCAAATAGGAGGTGACTCTTTCTTTTCACTCTGGGCAGTGCAATGTTTTCTGTATGACCATGTCCAACCACCATACATTCTACCCCTTCCCGTCCCAGCAAAACACAACGTGATCATATAGAATACAGCTTCTATAACCACTTGTGTGTTTAACTGACCATATCTCGGGTTCTCGCACAGCTAGAACTGCGGTCCTGGTGTCATATGAAAGACTAGAATCTCCTCTTTCATATGCCACCAGAACCACTGTTCTAGGTAGTCCCCAGCCCGAGATATGGCTGTTTGAATTTATCCCCCTTCCCTCCAGCTTTAGTCATTTACACTGTGAAGCAACTTCATGCCGATTGGACAGTGTCAGAGGCTGTGAGATAGCTCCACCTCAGGAGAATCGCTGGTGTTACCTCCCTCCCAGTTGTCTAATAAAGGCTCCTTTCCATATTTAGAAAAAAAGCTCATAACTTTTAAATTAATAAACCAGGTATTAGAAAACGTCCTCAAAAAATTCATTTCTCCCTTGCAAGATGATTGGACAAATCTCCTTCCGTGGCCAGAATTTGCCTATAATAATTATACTGGGGAATCTACTTAATCTTCTCCTTTCTTTCTGGTCTATTGGCGACATCCGAAAGATGCAGAATTCCTCCTTACTTTTGTCCTGGAGACAAAGTCTGGCTGTTTTGTAAGAACCCAAAGTCTGGCTGTCTTTTAATGCCTTTAGTTTCGACAGCAGCAACCTCTGCGCTTCCAATGATAAACTTACTGAGCTCAGCAGGGTCTTGGGGCAGAGTTTTTTTATCTGTAGTTGTGGCCGAGTGGGTAAGGCTATGGACTAGAAATCCATTGGGGTCTCCCCGTGCAGGTTCAAATCCTGCCGACTACGTCTTGAATTTTCTGCCTCCGTGAAGCGATAAAAATAAGGTAATACGCTTGTGCTAGGTAACAAAGAAGTTTAATTGCAGTCATATCGTGATTATGCCGTACTCCACTGCTCTGTCACTAATCAGATGCCGGACCCTACATTTAAAGAGGCTCTGTACCCAGTTTATTAATTCCCTATTTCCTAACTAATCTAATAGGCGCTTTGCTGCTGATAATTACTGTGTGGTTTGATTTTTTTTTTTAAACGTGTATCATTTGCAAAGTTATGATCATTTTTCTAAATATGCTAATGTGGCTCTAATTGCCAAATAGGAGGTGACTCTTTCTTTTCACTCTGGGCAGTGCAATGTTTTCTGTATGACCATGTCCAACCACCATACATTCTACCCCTTCCCGTCCCAGCAAAACACAACGTGATCATATAGAATACAGCTTCTATAACCACTTGTGTGTTTAACTGACCATATCTCGGGTTCTCGCACAGCTAGAACTGCGGTCCTGGTGTCATATGAAAGACTAGAATCTCCTCTTTCATATGCCACCAGAACCACTGTTCAAGGTCGTCCCCAGACCGAGATATGGCTGTTTGAATTGATCCCCCTTCCCTCCAGCTTTACTCATTTATACTGTGAAGCAACTTCATGCCGATTGGACATTGTCAGAGGCTGTGAGATGGCTCCACCTCAGGAGAATCGCTGGTGTTGCCTCCCAGTTGTCTAATAAAGGCTCCTTTCCATATTTAGAAAAAAAGCTCATAACTTTTAATAAACCAGGTATTAGAAAACGTCCTCAGAAAATTCATTTCTCCCTTGCAAGATGATTGGACTAATCTCCTTCCGTGGCCAGAATTTGCCTATAAGAATTATACTGGGGAATCGACGCAATCTTCTCCTTTCTTTCTGGTCTATTGGCAACATCCGAAAGTTGCTCTACCAGTCCCAACTTTATCTGAGGTCCCAGCAGCTAATCTGTCCCGTGCTGACTTCCTGCGCATTTAAAAGGAGGCAA
>NC_134687.1:640847845-640850345 GCF_050947455.1 Rhinoderma darwinii | reverse complement strand
CTCATAACTTTTAAATTAATAAACCAGGTATTAGAAAACGTCCTCAGAAAATTCATTTCTCCCTTGCAAGATGATTGGACTAATCTCCTACCGTGGCCAGAATTTGCCTATAATAATTATACTGGGGAATCTACGTAATCTTCTCCTTTCTTTCTGGTCTATTGGCAACATCCGAAAGTTGCTCTATCAGTCCCAACTTTATCTGAGGTCCCAGCAGCTAATCTGTCCCATGCTGACTTCCTGCGCATTTAAAAGGAAGCAAAGGAGGCTATTGTCAAAGCTGAAAGATGCAGAATTCCTCCTTACTTTTGTCCTGGAGACAAAGTCTGGCTGTTTTGTAAGCACCCAAAGTCTGGCTGTCTTTTAATGCCTTTAGTTTCGACAGCAGCAACCTCTGCGCTTCCAATGATAAACTTACTGAGCTCAGCAGGGTCTTGGGGCAGAGTTTTTTTATCTGTAGTCAAGGCCGAGTGGTTAAGGCGATGGACTAGAAATCCATTGGGGTCTCCCCGCGCAGATTCAAATCCTGCCGACTACGTCTTGAATTTTCTGCCTCCGTGAAGCGATAAAAATAAGGTAATACAGAGGCTCTGTACCCAGTTTATTAATTCCCTATTTCCTAACTAATCTAATAGGCGCTTTGCTGCTGATAATTACAGTGTGGTTTGATTTTTTTTAAAAACGTGTATCATTTGCAAAGTTATGATCATTTTTCTAAATATGCTAATGTGGCTCTAATTGCCAAATAGGAGGTGACTCTTTCTTTTCACTCTGGGCAGTGCAATGTTTTCTGTATGACCATGTCCAACCACCATACATTCTACCCCTTCCCGTCCCAGCAAAACACAACGTGATCATATAGAATACAGCTTCTATAACCACTTGTGTGTTTAACTGACGATATCTCGGGTTCTCGCACAGATAGAACTGCGGTCCTGGTGTCATATGAAAGACTAGAATCTCCTCTTTCATATGCCACCAGAACCACTGTTCCAGGTAGTCCCCAGCCCGAGATATGGCTGTTTGAATTGATCCCACTTCCCTCCAGCTTTAGTCATTTACACTGTGAAGCAACTTCATGCCGATTGGACAGTGTCAGAGGCTGTGAGATAGCTCCACCTCAGGAGAATCGTTGGTGTTACCTCCCTCCCAGTTGTCTAATAAAGGCTCCTTTCCATATTTAGAAAAAAAGCTCATAACTTTTAAATTAATAAACCAGGTATTAGAAAACGTCCTCAGAAAATTCATTTCTCCCTTGCAAGATGATTGGACTAATCTCCTTCCGTGGCCAGAATTTGCCTATAATAATTATACTGGGGAATCTACGTAATCTTCTCCTTTCTTTCTGGTCTATTGGCAACATCCGAAAGTTGCTCTATCAGTCCCAACTTTATCTGAGGTCCCAGCAGCTAATCTGTCCCATGCTGACTTCCTGCGCATTTAAAAGGAAGCAAAGGAGGCTATTGTCAAAGCTGAAAGATGCAGAATTCCTCCTTACTTTTGTCCTGGAGACAAAGTCTGGCTGTTTTGTAAGCACCCAAAGTCTGGCTGTCTTTTAATGCCTTTAGTTTCGACAGCAGCAACCTCTGCGCTTCCAATGATAAACTTACTGAGCTCAGCAGGGTCTTGGGGCAGAGTTTTTTATCTGTAGTCGTGGCCGAGTGGTTAAGGCGATGGACTAGAAATCCATTGGGGTCTCCCTGTGCAGGTTCAAATCCTGCCGACTGCGTCTTGAATTTTCTGCCTCCGTGAAGCGATAAAAATAAGGTAATACGCTTGTGCTAGGTAACAAGGAAGTTTAATTGCAGTCATATCGTGATTATGCCGTACTCCACTGCTCTGTCACTAATGAGATGCCGGACCCTACATTTAAAGAGGCTCTGTACCCAGCAACTTCATGCCGATTGGACAGTGTCAGAGGCTGTGAGATAGCTCCACCTAAGGAGAATCGCTGGTGTTACCTCCCTCCCAGTTGTCTAATAAAAGCTCCTTTCCATATTTAGAAAAAAAGCTCATAACTTTTAAATTAATAAACCAGGTATTAGAAAACGTCCTCAGAAAATTCATTTCTCACTTGCAAGATGATTGGACTAATCTCCTTCCGTGGCCAGAATTTGCCTATAATAATTATACTGGGGAATCTAAGTAATCTTCTCCTTTCTTTCTGGTCTATTGGCAACATCCGAAAGTTGCTCTATCAGTCCCAACTTTATCTGAGGTCCCAGCAGCTAATCTGTCCCATGCTGACTTCCTGCGCATTTAAAAGGAAGCAAAGAAGGCTATTGTCAAAGCTGAAAGATGCAGAATTCCTCCTTACTTTTGTCCTGGAGACAAAGTCTGGCTGTTTTGTAAGCACCCAAAGTCTGGCTGTCTTTTAATGCCTTTAGTTTCGACAGCAGCAACCTCTCCGCTTCCAATGATAAACTTACTGAGCTCAGCAGGGTCTTGGGGCAGAGTTTTTTATCTGTAGTCGTGGCCGAGTGGTTAAGGCGATGGACTA
>NC_134687.1:640835345-640842845 GCF_050947455.1 Rhinoderma darwinii | reverse complement strand
TTTTTTTTAAACGTGTATCATTTGCAAAGTTATGATCATTTTTCTAAATATGCTAATGTGGCTCTAATTGCCAAATAGGAGGTGACTCTTTCTTTTCACTCTGGGCAGTGCAATGTTTTCTGTATGACCATGTCCAACCACCATACATTCTACCCCTTCCCGTCCCAGCAAAACACAACATGATCATATAGAATACAGCTTCTATAACCACTTGTGTGTTTAACTGACGATATCTCGGGTTCTCGCACAGCTAGAACTGCGGTCCTGGTGTCATATGAAAGACTAGAATCTCCTCTTTCATATGCCACCAGAAGCACTGTTCTAGGTAGTCCCCAGCCCGAGATATGGCTGTTTGAATTGATCCCACTTCCCTCCAGCTTTAGTCATTTACACTGTGAAGCAACTTCATGCCGATTGGACAGTGTCAGAGGCTGTGAGATAGCTCCACCTCAGGAGAATCGCTGGTGTTACCTCCCTCACAGTTGTCTAATAAAGGCTCCTTTCCATATTTAGAAAAAAAGCTCATAACTTTTAAATTAATAAACCAGGTAT
Source organism: Rhinoderma darwinii (assembly GCF_050947455.1). Classification (NCBI taxonomy): domain Eukaryota; kingdom Metazoa; phylum Chordata; class Amphibia; order Anura; family Rhinodermatidae; genus Rhinoderma; species Rhinoderma darwinii. The sequence continues at coordinate 640,842,293 of NC_134687.1, read as the reverse complement.
TAGAAAACGTCCTCAGAAAATTCATTTCTCCCTTGCAAGATGATTGGACTAATCTCCTTCCGTGGCCAGAATTTGCCTATAATAATTATACTGGGGAATCTACGTAATCTTCTCCTTTCTTTCTGGTCTATTGGCAACATCCGAAAGTTGCTCTATCAGTCCCAACTTTATCTGAGGTCCCAGCAGCTAATCTGTCCCATGCTGACTTCCTGCGCATTTAAAAGGAAGCAAAGGAGGCTATTGTCAAAGCTGAAAGATGCAGAATTCCTCCTTACTTTTGTCCTGGAGACAAAGTCTGGCTGTTTTGTAAGCACCCAAAGTCTGGCTGTCTTTTAATGCCTTTAGTTTCGACAGCAGCAACCTCTGCGCTTCCAATGATAAACTTACTGAGCTCAGCAGGGTCTTGGGGCAGAGTTTTTTTTTATCTGTAGTCGTGGCCGAGTGGTTAAGGCGATGGACTAGAAATCCATTGGGGTCTCCCCGCGGAGTTTCAAATCCTGCCGACTACGTCTTGAATTTTTTGCCTCCGTGAAGCGATAAAAATAAGGTAATACGCTTGTGCTAGGTAACAAAGAAGTTTAATTGCAGTCATATCGTGATTATGCCGTACTCCACTGCTCTGTCACTAATCAGATGCCGGACCCTACATTTAAAGAGGCTCTGTACCCAGTTTATTAATTCCCTATTTACTAATCTAATAGGCGCTTTGCTGCTGATAATTACTGTGTGGTTTGATTTTTTTTTTTAAAACGTGTATCATTTGCAAAGTTATGATCATTTTTCTAAATATGCTAATGTGGCTCTAATTGCCAAATAGGAGATGACTCTTTCTTTTCACTCTAGGCAGTGCAATGTTTTCTGTATGACCCTGTCCAACCACCATACATTCTACCCCTTCCCGTCCCAGCAAAACACAACGTGATCATATAGAATACAGCTTCTATAACCACTTGTGTGTTTAACTGACCATATCTCGGGTTCTCACACAGCTAGAACTGCGGTCCTGGTGTCATATGAAAGACTAGAATCTCCTCTTTCATATGCCACCAGAACCACTGTTCTAGGTAGTCCCCAGCCCGAGATATGGCTGTTTGAATTGATCCCCCTTCCATCCAGCTTTAGTCATTTACAATGTGAAGCAACTTCATGCCGATTGGACAGTGTCAGAGGCTGTGAGATAGCTCCACCTCAGGAGAATCGCTGGTGTTACCTCCCTCCCAGTTGTCTAATAAAGGCTCCTTTCCATATTTAGAAAAAAAGCTCATAACTTTTAAATTAATAAACCAGGTATTAGAAAACGTCCTCAGAAAATTCATTTCTCCCTTGCAAGATGATTGGACAAATCTCCTTCCGTGGCCAGAATTTGCCTATAATAATTATACTGGGGAATCTACTTAATCTTCTCCTTTCTTTCTGGTCTATTGGCGACATCCGAAAGATGCAGAATTCCTCCTTACTTTTGTCCTGGAGACAAAGTCTGGCTGTTTTGTAAGCACCCAAAGTCTGGCTGTCTTTTAATGCCTTTAGTTTCGACAGCAGCAACCTCTGCGCTTCCAATGATAAACTTACTGAGCTCAGCAGGGTCTTGGGGCAGAGTTTTTTTTATCTGTAGTCGTGGCCGAGTGGTTAAGGCGATGGACTAGAAATCCATTGGGGTCTCCCCGCGGAGTTTCAAATCCTGCCGACTACATCTTGAATTTTTTGCCTCCGTGAAGCGATAAAAATACGGTAATACGCTTGTGCTAGGTAACAAAGAAGTTTAATTGCAGTCATATCGTGATTATGCCGTACTCCACTGCTCTGTCACTAATCAGATGCCGGACCCTACATTTAAAGAGGCTCTGTACCCAGTTTATTAATTCCCTATTTCCGAACTAATCTAATAGGCGCTTTGCTGCTGATAATTACAGTGTGGTTTGATTATTTTTTTTAAACGTGTATCATTTGCAAAGTTATGATCATTTTTCTAAATATGCTAATGTGGCTCTAATTGCCAAATAGGAGGTGACTCTTTCTTTTCACTCTGGGCAGTGCAATGTTTTCTGTATGACCATGTCCAACCACCATACATTCTATCCCTTCCCGTCCCAGCAAAACACAACATGATCATATAGAATACAGCTTCTATAACCACTTGTGTGTTTAACTGACGATATCTCGGGTTCTCGCACAGCTAGAACTGCGGTCCTGGTGTCATATGAAAGACTAGAATCTCCTCTTTCATATGCCACCAGAAGCACTGTTCTAGGTAGTCCCCAGCCCGAGATATGGCTGTTTGAATTGATCCCACTTCCCTCCAGCTTTAGTCATTTACACTGTGAAGCAACTTCATGCCGATTGGACAGTGTCAGAGGCTGTGAGATAGCTCCACCTCAGGAGAATCGCTGGTGTTACCTCCCTCACAGTTGTCTAATAAAGGCTCCTTTCCATATTTAGAAAAAAAGCTCATAACTTTTAAATTAATAAACCAGGTATTAGAAAACGTCCTCAGAAAATTCATTTCTCCCTTGCAAGATGATTGGACTAATCTCCTTCCGTGGCCAGAATTTGCCTATAATAATTATACTGGGGAATCTACGTAATCTTCTCCTTTCTTTCTGGTCTATTGGCAACATCCGAAAGTTGCTCTATCAGTCCCAACTTTATCTGAGGTCCCAGCAGCTAATCTGTCCCATGCTGACTTCCTGCGCATTTAAAAGGAAGCAAAGGAGGCTATTGTCAAAGCTGAAAGATGCAGAATTCCTCCTTACTTTTGTCCTGGAGACAAAGTCTGGCTGTTTTGTAAGCACCCAAAGTCTGGCTGTCTTTTAATGCCTTTAGTTTCGACAGCAGCAACCTCTGCGCTTCCAATGATAAACTTACTGAGCTCAGCAGGGTCTTGGGGCAGAGTTTTTTTTTTATCTGTAGTCGTGGCCGAGTGGTTAAGGCGATGGACTAGAAATCCATTGGGGTCTCCCCGCGGAGTTTCAAATCCTGCCGACTACGTCTTGAATTTTTTGCCTCCGTGAAGCGATAAAAATAAGGTAATACGCTTGTGCTAGGTAACAAAGAAGTTTAATTGCAGTCATATCGTGATTATGCCGTACTCCACTGCTCTGTCACTAATCAGATGCCGGACCCTACATTTAAAGAGGCTCTGTACCCAGTTTATTAATTCCCTATTTACTAATCTAATAGGCGCTTTGCTGCTGATAATTACTGTGTGGTTTGATTTTTTTTTTTAAAACGTGTATCATTTGCAAAGTTATGATCATTTTTCTAAATATGCTAATGTGGCTCTAATTGCCAAATAGGAGATGACTCTTTCTTTTCACTCTAGGCAGTGCAATGTTTTCTGTATGACCCTGTCCAACCACCATACATTCTACCCCTTCCCGTCCCAGCAAAACACAACGTGATCATATAGAATACAGCTTCTATAACCACTTGTGTGTTTAACTGACCATATCTCGGGTTCTCACACAGCTAGAACTGCGGTCCTGGTGTCATATGAAAGACTAGAATCTCCTCTTTCATATGCCACCAGAACCACTGTTCTAGGTAGTCCCTAGCCCGAGATATGGCTGTTTGAATTGATCCCCCTTCCCTCCAGCTTTAGTCATTTACACTGTGAAGCAACTTCATGCCGATTGGACAGTGTCAGAGGCTGTGAGATAGCTCCACCTCAGGAGAATCGCTGGTGTTACCTCCCTCCCAGTTGTCTAATAAAGGCTCCTTTCCATATTTAGAAAAAAAGCTCATAACTTTTAAATTAATAAACCAGGTATTAGAAAACGTCCTCAGAAAATTCATTTCTCCCTTGCAAGATGATTGGACAAATCTCCTTCCGTGGCCAGAATTTGCCTATAATAATTATACTGGGGAATCTACTTAATCTTCTCCTTTCTTTCTGGTCTATTGGCGACATCCGAAAGATGCAGAATTCCTCCTTACTTTTGTCCTGGAGACAAAGTCTGGCTGTTTTGTAAGCACCCAAAGTCTGGCTGTCTTTTAATGCCTTTAGTTTCGACAGCAGCAACCTCTGCGCTTCCAATGATAAACTTACTGAGCTCAGCAGGGTCTTGGGGCAGAGTTTTTTTTATCTGTAGTCGTGGCCGAGTGGTTAAGGCGATGGACTAGAAATCCATTGGGGTCTCCCCGCGGAGTTTCAAATCCTGCCGACTACATCTTGAATTTTTTGCCTCCGTGAAGCGATAAAAATAAGGTAATACGCTTGTGCTAGGTAACAAAGAAGTTTAATTGCAGTCATATCGTGATTATGCCGTACTCCACTGCTCTGTCACTAATCAGATGCCGGACCCTACATTTAAAGAGGCTCTGTACCCAGTTTATTAATTCCCTATTTACTAATCTAATAGGCGCTTTGCTGCTGATAATTACTGTGTGGTTTGATTTTTTTTTTTAAAACGTGTATCATTTGCAAAGTTATGATCATTTTTCTAAATATGCTAATGTGGCTCTAATTGCCAAATAGGAGATGACTCTTTCTTTTCACTCTAGGCAGTGCAATGTTTTCTGTATGACCCTGTCCAACCACCATACATTCTACCCCTTCCCGTCCCAGCAAAACACAACGTGATCATATAGAATACAGCTTCTATAACCACTTGTGTGTTTAACTGACCATATCTCGGGTTCTCACACAGCTAGAACTGCGGTCCTGGTGTCATATGAAAGACTAGAATCTCCTCTTTCATATGCCACCAGAACCACTGTTCTAGGTAGTCCCTAGCCCGAGATATGGCTGTTTGAATTGATCCCCCTTCCCTCCAGCTTTAGTCATTTACACTGTGAAGCAACTTCATGCCGATTGGACAGTGTCAGAGGCTGTGAGATAGCTCCACCTCAGGAGAATCGCTGGTGTTACCTCCCTCACAGTTGTCTAATAAAGGCTCCTTTCCATATTTAGAAAAAAAGCTCATAACTTTTAAATTAATAAACCAGGTATTAGAAAACGTCCTCAGAAAATTCATTTCTCCCTTGCAAGATGATTGGACTAATCTCCTTCCGTGGCCAGAATTTGCCTATAATAATTATACTGGGGAATCTACGTAATCTTCTCCTTTCTTTCTGGTCTATTGGCAACATCCGAAAGTTGCTCTATCAGTCCCAACTTTATCTGAGGTCCCAGCAGCTAATCTGTCCCATGCTGACTTCCTGCGCATTTAAAAGGAAGCAAAGGAGGCTATTGTCAAAGCTGAAAGATGCAGAATTCCTCCTTACTTTTGTCCTGGAGACAAAGTCTGGCTGTTTTGTAAGCACCCAAAGTCTGGCTGTCTTTTAATGCCTTTAGTTTCGACAGCAGCAACCTCTGCGCTTCCAATGATAAACTTACTGAGCTCAGCAGGGTCTTGGGGCAGAGTTTTTTTTATCTGTAGTCGTGGCCGAGTGGTTAAGGCGATGGACTAGAAATCCATTGGGGTCTCCCCGCGGAGTTTCAAATCCTGCCGACTACATCTTGAATTTTTTGCCTCCGTGAAGCGATAAAAATAAGGTAATACGCTTGTGCTAGGTAACAAAGAAGTTTAATTGCAGTCATATCGTGATTATGCCGTACTCCACTGCTCTGTCACTAATCAGATGCCGGACCCTACATTTAAAGAGGCTCTGTACCCAGTTTATTAATTCCCTATTTACTAATCTAATAGGCGCTTTGCTGCTGATAATTACTGTGTGGTTTGATTTTTTTTTTTAAAACGTGTATCATTTGCAAAGTTATGATCATTTTTCTAAATATGCTAATGTGGCTCTAATTGCCAAATAGGAGATGACTCTTTCTTTTCACTCTAGGCAGTGCAATGTTTTCTGTATGACCCTGTCCAACCACCATACATTCTACCCCTTCCCGTCCCAGCAAAACACAACGTGATCATATAGAATACAGCTTCTATAACCACTTGTGTGTTTAACTGACCATATCTCGGGTTCTCACACAGCTAGAACTGCGGTCCTGGTGTCATATGAAAGACTAGAATCTCCTCTTTCATATGCCACCAGAACCACTGTTCTAGGTAGTCCCTAGCCCGAGATATGGCTGTTTGAATTGATCCCCCTTCCCTCCAGCTTTAGTCATTTACACTGTGAAGCAACTTCATGCCGATTGGACAGTGTCAGAGGCTGTGAGATAGCTCCACCTCAGGAGAATCGCTGGTGTTACCTCCCTCCCAGTTGTCTAATAAAGGCTCCTTTCCATATTTAGAAAAAAAGCTCATAACTTTTAAATTAATAAACCAGGTATTAGAAAACGTCCTCAGAAAATTCATTTCTCCCTTGCAAGATGATTGGACTAATCTCCTTCCGTGGCCAGAATTTGCCTATAATAATTATACTGGGGAATCTACGTAATCTTCTCCTTTCTTTCTGGTCTATTGGCAACATCCGAAAGTTGCTCTATCAGTCCCAACTTTATCTGAGGTCCCAGCAGCTAATCTGTCCCATGCTGACTTCCTGCGCATTTAAAAGGAAGCAAAGGAGGCTATTGTCAAAGCTGAAAGATGCAGAATTCCTCCTTACTTTTGTCCTGGAGACAAAGTCTGGCTGTTTTGTAAGCACCCAAAGTCTGGCTGTCTTTTAATGCCTTTAGTTTCGACAGCAGCAACCTCTGCGCTTCCAATGATAAACTTACTGAGCTCAGCAGGGTCTTGGGGCAGAGTTTTTTTTTTATCTGTAGTCGTGGCCGAGTGGTTAAGGAGATGGACTAGAAATCCTTTGGGGTCTCCCCGCGCAGGTTCAAATCCTGCCGACTACGTCTTGAATTTTCTGCCTCCGTGAAGCGATAAAAATAAGGTAATACGCTTGTGCTAGGTAACAAAGAAGTTTAATTGCAGTCATATCGTGATTATGCCGTACTCGACTGCTCTGTCACTAATCAGATGCCGGACCCTACATTTAAAGAGGCTCTGTACCCAGTTTATTAATTCCCTATTTCCTAACTAATCTAATAGGCGC
>NC_134687.1:639797845-639875345 GCF_050947455.1 Rhinoderma darwinii | reverse complement strand
GTGTTTGTAGCGTATCTTTGGATTTGGTATGATTAGTTTTATTTTATCATTCTAACCTCTCCCTCTGTATTCCTTTCCCTACTATTTAGTCGGTATTGTCCCGACGTACGTTTCACTGATCAGAGTCAGCTTTTTCCGGGGGCGGGAGCATTTTGTTTCTGGTGCTTCTTATAGGCCAGAAAATGACTGGCATTTGATTTAGCCAATTAGGTTAAGAGGTAACTTGTTTTGATGTGTCACTTGTTAACCCCTTGCGTACCTTCGACGTAATAGTACGTCGCTGGCCGCTTATTCCAGCGTACCTTCGACGTACTATTACGGCGCAGGAATAAACTGTCACTATGTGAAATCACATAGTGACAGAACAGCGGCGGCAGCTGTCATTGACAGCTAACCGTCTCTGCTACCGGCCTGGGGACCAATTAGCAGTCCCCAATGCCGGCGATTGCTGTGATTGGTCAGTCTCTGAAGACTGACCAATCACAGCCGTCTGTGACGTTTTCTGCAGGAGAAAGCTCCTGTCACTTTCTCTGATCTCCTCACTTCTGTGAGATACGTGAGGAGATCAGAGAAAGCGGTGTAAAAAAAAAAACACTATTTTTATTAACCCCTTCCCGAAAATGGGCGTATAGTAACGCCCTGAGGATGAAGCGGGCACAGGAGCTGTGCTCGCTCCATCTTCATCGGATGTCGGCTGTAATATACAGCCGACATCCCACTGCAACTACAGCGATCACTGTCCTCTCCGATCGCTGTAGTTTAACCCCTTAAATGCCGCTGTCATTAGCGACAGCGGCATTTAAGTGATTGATACAGAGGGAGGGGGCTCCCTCTGCACCTCATTGCCCCCCCCCCGCGAAAAATCGCGGGGTTCTGATGGTTGCAATGGCAACCAGGAAGCCTAGCAACGGCTTCCTGGTTGCCAGGTACGGGAGCCTATTAGGTCCTGCCCAAGGCAGGACATAATAGGCTCAACTGTCAGTTGTAAAGTGACAGTTACAATACAATACACTACATCAGTACATACAGAAGTAGTGCAGTGTATTGTGCAGGGGATCAAAAGATCAGATCTTCCAGTCCCCTAGTATGTGTAAAATAAAAAGTGAAAAAAAAGTAAAAAAAAAGTTTTAGATAAATAAATACAAGTTTTACGTAATAAAAACAATAATCGCCTTGTTTCCCTGACCAAGCCCTTTATAATTAGAAAAAAAATGAAAAAAAAGACAAAAACTAGACATAATAGGTATTGCCGCGTTCGTATCGGCCTGACCTAAAAAAATATCATATTATTTATCCCGCACGGTGAACAACGTAAAAAAAATACCATAAAAAACAATGGCAGAATTTCCTTTTTTGGTCACGTTGTTTCCAAAAAAATGGAATAAAAAGTGATCAAAAAGTCGCGCGTAGCCAAACATGGTACCAAAAAAAACGACAGTGTGTCACGCAAAAAATGTATGTACTCCGCACAGATTACATATGCCCCCACATTATAAACTGAAACACCAGTAAAACACTAAACAAAACTACTACCAAGCAAAATCTGCGCTCCAAAAGCCAAGTGGCGGTTCTTCTGGGCCTGGCAATGTGCCCAAACAGCGGTTTATGACCACATATGGGGTATTACCGTACTCTGGAGAACCGCTTAACAATTTATGGGGCGTATGTCTCCGGTGGTACAAGCTGGGCCCAACGCATTGGGCACTGAAATAGCATATATGTGGAAAATGTCAATTTTATATCTGCAACATCAACTGTGCACTAATTTCTGCAAAACCTTTGAGGGTCAAAATGCTCACTACACTTCTAGATGAATTCCTTGAGGGGTGTAGTTTCCTAAATGGGGTCACTTCTCGGGAGTTTTCACTGTACTGGTACCTCAGCGCAATGCAACATGGCGTCAAAAACAAATTTTGTAAAATCTCCACTCCAAAAACGAAATTGCACTTTTTCCGTTTAGACCCTTGCCGTATGTCCAAATAGCCGTTTACAACCACATATAGGGTATTTCCGTAATCAGGAGAAATTGTGTAACACATTTTGGGGTGTCTTTTCTCCTGTATTCCTTGTGGAAATGAAAAATTCTGAGCTAAAGCTACAGGTTATTGGAAAAAAAAAATGTTTTCATTTTCATGGACCAATTCTAATAAAATCTATAAAACACCTGAGGGTTCAAAATGCTCACTACACCTCTAATTTAATTCTTTCAGGGGTATAGTCTCCAAATTGGGATCACACCTGGGGAATTTCTACTGTACTGGTACTTCAGGGACTCTGCAAATGCGACATGGCCCCCAGAAACCAATTCAGCAAAATCTGAGCTGCAAAATCCAAATGGTGCTCCGTCCCTTCTGAGCCCTGCCATGGGTCCAAACAGCAGTTTATTACCACATATGGGGTATTTCCGTAATCGCGAGAAATTGCTTTACAAATGTTGGGGTGCTTTCTCTCCTTTATTTCTTGCAAAAATTAGAAATTTTTACGTTTTTCCAGAAAAAAAGTAGATTTTCATCTTCACAGACTAACTCCAGAAAATATAGCAAAATACCTGTGGGGTCAAAATGCTAACTATACCCCTAGATAAATTCCCTGAGGGTGTAGTTTAAAAAATGGGGGTCACTTTTGGGGGTTTCCACTGTTTTGGCACCACAAGACCTCTTCAAACCTGACATGGTGCCTAAAATATATTCTGAAAAAAGGAGGCCCCAAAATCCAAGAGGTGCTCCTTTGCTTCTGAGGCCTGTGCTTCAGTCCATTAGCGCACTAGGGCCACGTGTAGGATATTTCTAAAAACTGCAGAATCTGGGCAATAAATATTGAGTTGCGTTTCTCAGGTAAAACCTTCTGTGGTACAGAAGAAAATGTATTACATATGAATTTTGTAAAAAAAAATGAAATTTGAAAATTTCAGCTCTACTTTCCTTCAATTCCTGTAAAACGCCTAAAGGGTTGAAACACTTTCTGAATGCTGTTTTTGATACTTTGAGGGGTGCAGTTTTCAAAATGGGGTGTTTTATGGGGTTTTCTAATATATAGGGCCCTCAAAACCACTTCAGAACTGAACTCGTCCCTGAAAAAATCGCTTTTTGAAATTTTCTTAAAAATATGAGAAATTGCTACTAAAGTTCTAAGCCTTGTAACGTCCTAGAAAAATAAAAGGATGTTCAAAAAACGATGCAAACATAAAGTAGACATATGGGAGATGTTAATTGGTAACTATTTTGTGTGGTATTACCATCTGTTTTACAAGCAGATGCATTTAAAATTGGAAAAATCATAATTTCTTCATATTTTCGCTAAATGTTGGTGTTTTTCACAAATAAGCAATGAATTTATCGACCAAATTTTTGCACTAAACTAAAGTACAATATGTCACGAGAAAACAATCTCAGAATCAATTGGATAGGTAAAAGCATTCCGGAGTTATTACCACATAAAGTGATACATGTCAGATTTGAAAAAATGGGTCTGGTCCTCAAGGCCAAAATGAGCTGGGTACTCAAGGGGTTAAGGATACAATAGTGTGAGTGTTTGTTACATTTGTAACAAGACTTTACCATCAGGTTCTATCTCATACTAGATTATGTGCAGCAACATTTTATAATTAATTGGTTAAATTTTGTCATCACTTATAGTGTTTTCAATTTGACACATATAAGGTTTGCTTATGGGCGAAAGGATATTGTGTTAGTCTAATATGTATTTTTGACTTGCTCTTTATTAATTACTTTTACTGATATCAATCTTTATTAATATTTTTATTTGATTATTATTTTTATTGTTTTTAATTTTGATTTTGTTTTTATTAATTTAATTAATTTTTATATAGATTTTAAGTTTTTTGGGACATTTTTATAAGATTTTTCAAGAGGAAGTCATACATATATAATGTCATGAGAAAGTACACCATCATGGACATTGATGTGGGGGATCTTCCTTATAAAGATCCATATTTTTTTAATACGAGATATTTTGTGAATATAAATAACATTGTTGGTTGTGTATCGACCATATGGTTATTATTCTTTTTTAGCTAATCCTAAAATTTCTATTAAAGAAACTTTATTATTCTATGAAATTTTTGAAACCCTGTTTCTTTTCAAGAATCTTGCAAGCTGTACATAGGCCACATAGGTATAAACCTGAATATTTTTGTTTCTTTTTTTTACAGTCCCTGGAGAAGTGACTTTTAACAATATGTTGTTCTATAGTATTAGTTTTCCTATATCCTGATGAAATTGTTGCAGCTAGATGTTTTTTCAGATCTTCATCCAATAGTAAAACCCGCCAATGCCTTTTCATGATGTTGTTCATTTCTTGCCACTTATCGTGCAGTGTGGTAATAAACCTCACTGTATTCTCATTTTCCACTTTTTCTTTCACAACCAGCAGTGTATCTCTATCCGTCCGGAGGGCAGTATTCTATGCTAGTTTTATCTGATGTCCAGAGTAGTGTCTTTCTTTGAGTCGTTTTTTTAATTCTATAGCTCCTTTCTTAAAATTTTCAAAGGTGGAGCAGTTTCTCCTTAGTCTTAGGAACTCACCTTTAGGGATTCCTCTGATGGTTCTATTGAGATGGGCGCTATTCGCATCTAGGAGACTGTTAGTGGCTGTCTCTTTTCTGTATAGGTTTGTGACTATTTCATGATTCTGAATAATCCCAATTGTGACATCTAGAAATGTTACTTCATCTTTGCTGTAATTTAGGGTCAATTTTAAATTCAGTTCATTGATATTAAGTTTATCAATAAAAGTGTGTAATACACCCTCGGAACCCTTCCAGATGAACACGATATCGTCAATGTATCTACGCCATATCGAGATCTTATCGACATGCATCTGGAAGGGCTCGCCAAAAACAATTTCTTCCTCCCACCACCCAAGGAACAGGTTGGCAAAGGTGGGTGCACATGCCGTTCCCATTGCCGTTCCTTGGGTTTGTAGGAAGAAGCGAGAATCAAAAATGAAATAATTCCTGCTTAGAATGAACTTTAATATTTTGTTAGCAAAGATCCTCCTATTGGGATTGTAGTTATATTCACGACTAGAGGTGAGTTCGGTGCGGCTGGCTCGCCGAATTTCATGAAAAAGTTCGATTCTGACCGAACCTGTAATTCAAGAAAGCCCGTAAAAATCGTGTATAACACGGTTTAAAAGACCTAGAAGCCCTGTATAACACTCTTAGGTCACCCATGAGTGTATCCAAGTACTTTTTGAGCTGTCTTTAAGGCAAAGTTAGTGTCAAAGTTACGCCAACATGTATGGCTATAGGAAAACGGATGGGACACGGTGATAACTAACAGAAACCACTGCACTTGTGCATGTTGTATGCTTAATGCATTGTTAAAAAAGGTAAAAAAATTAACCATTTTTGGGGGGCGTGGCCAGCTATGGGAGAGTGAAGACGTGCTCTCTCCAGCTCCTCACCTAACGTTATCCTAATTGGCTGACATCTGCTCCCAGTCATGGGGAAGACTTCCAAAAAAACAAAGGCAGAAGCCCCTACCTGCTCCTCATCGCCCCAGCGCGATATCGGGGACTATTTCGGGCGACAACCCCAGATGCAGCTGCGGGCCTCGACCCGGGCCGAGGCCAGGGGTCAAGATGGCCGCCCGACCTCTCCATCTCCACCGCACCAGTGCCCGGGGCTGCCGGAGCTGACACCAGGAGTCGCTCACTTACCCTCTCCGGTGCCGATCCTGGTGGCCTCCGACTCCGCGTCTCCTCCCCGGGCTGTGGAGGATCCTGCGGCCCGGCCGACCGCGCCTGCTGTCATCCAAGATGGCCGCCGGGACTCTGCGGTGCTCGGATACGGGCCTGTTCTGGAGAGCACGGCCCTCCTCACAGTCTGTCCGGAAGAGAGAGTTCTGGCTCGAGAGGTACCGGATTCCCTGTCTAACTGGCAGGCCTCGGGGGCTCCCTCCGCGGCGGCCGCCGTTCTCCTGCCATCAGACCACGTGGCCTCTCAAGATGGCTGCCGGTGTTCTCCGGCTGGCCTGCAAATGTCGGGAATTTACCCTCCTCCGTCACTGCTTTCATGGCCTCCGGGACCCGACTGCGGCCTGCTACCACCTGCTCTGGCATCCCCCAGAGTTAGAGACGCCACAGCTGCCCTGCCTGCAGTTCTACAGCTGGAAGATTCATCTGGGAGGCGCAGTGAGTACCGAGGCCCTGAGCCTCCTACCTCCCGGTTCACTCTACAGCCTGTGGGGCTGATAGCTCAAGATCTCTCCCTCCCTCCCAGGGGCCCTGGGCTGGTGGGGGCCTCTCCCTCTTGGTCCTCTGGCTTCTCATGGAGCAGCTCCCCCAATGTCCCAACAACCATCGCCCCGGCCCTGCCTATGGGGTCTCCCCTGCAATCCGGGACTTTGCCTGCATTACATACCAGTGGCCAGGGTCCTCAATTTCACCCACTTCCTTCCTTCTTCTGACCTGGATTGTGCCCATGCTCCGGCGGATATACCAGCAGTCCTTGGATTAAGTCTTACAGGCCCGTCGTCTGGATCTATGTGTGAAAATAGGCCGGCGACTCTTTCAAACATCCGTCAGCTTGTTCAACTGTTGCCCACTAGGGCTGATATGACTTCCTTTGCCAGACAGATTGTGGAAGAATGCAAGCTGGAGTTTACCCAGTTTTTTGCTGAACTTTCCTCACTTTCTGCGAGGGTGGACACTCTTACGCAGGATCGGGTTGCTGATAATGCCACTATTGCAAATATCCAATCTACTATCCAGCAGCACTCAGCTCAGTTGTTCACTTTGCAGCAACACCTCGATGATATTGAAAACCGTAAGCGGAGGAACAACCTACGTGTTCGGGTATTGCCCGAATCCATTCCTGCGCCTTGATCCGTTTTCAACTCTTTCCACCATCTTCAATACTTTACTAGGCCGTCCGCCGAATACCCATATAGAGATCGACCGGGCACATAGAGCTCTCCGCCCCGTAAGTGTTGATGTGATCCCCGGTCGAGGGATGTCATCTGCCGAATCCATTTTTACGCTATCAAGGACTCTACCCTACAAAAAATCAGACGGCAGCCTATCATTCTTCACCAGGGCACGCAGTTACGTATTTTGCCGGATCTGTCTCGACATACGCTGGTGCAAAGAGCTGCTCTCAAACCCCTGTTGGAGGTACTCCGAGGCCGGGACATCATCTACAGGTGGGGCTTCCCGTTTGCCCTGATGGTCAGACCAGATGGCCGTACCTATACAGTACGATCCCCGACAGACTTGCCTGCTTTCTTGCGGGACTTGAACCTTCCCCATGGTTCATTACCGGAGTGGCCCTGGTTGTTATCCTCTGCTGGCGGAGGATCGCGGGGGGGACGCCCGCTCTCTGGGCCTCTACCTGCGGCGGAGGGTCGCCCTCCACGTGGACCCCGCAAACAATCTAGACGCCGACAAGAACGTGACCCTACTCCACCCATGGAGACCGCCTGTTCGGCGTGATGATCTGGATTGCCCGCTCCAGGAATTCCTCCTTTAACTTACTTGCTTTTTGATTTCAAGACTGCCTGTTTTGAGTATTGTCTTCAGATGCCTTCCAATGCCTTCCTCTCTCTTTATTTAAAGTGTGCATATGATGTTAAGCTGTTAATACTTATATTATTGTACGCTGGGGAGTGCGGATAACTCTTATGCGTAGTTGTCACCTTCCCCCTGTAGGTTTTGTACCGAATTTTTGGTCTTCCGCAATTGTGCGTTTAGCTTGTGCGGCGGTTGTTTTCTTACTGCCTTTTTTGTTTGACTATTTGTCTGTGTTTTTCTCTAATGCTCTGTTTTTTACTTCTAGCTTGTTTCCTTCCCCTTCTTTCCTCCTGGCGATCCTGGACTCCGGCCCTTCGTGCGTTTTCCGGCATACCTCAGCGAGCCGTTTAGTCTGCATCCATGGCTGACCTTACTAATGCCTCCTTCAATGTGAAGGGGCTGAATGTTCCTGGAAAGCGGACGCAAATCCTACATCATCTACACAAGCGTAAGGTACACATTGCATGCTTCCAGGAAACACACTTTAAGGAAGGACATATCGTGTGGAGTTGCCATAGCTCTCCACAAGTCCCTCCCCCACCAGGTTGTCAATCTTGTTGTAGACCCCGACGCTAGATACATCATCTTAGTGCTTAATATTGGTGGGAGGGAATTCATGGTGATTAATGCTTATGCTCCTAACCAGGGTCAGGTGCCCTTCATTCTCCAACTTATAGAAACCGCCCTTCGGTGGTCCAGGGGACTGTGGTCCTGTGCGGAGATTTTAACCTTACTTTGGATCCGACGGTGGGTAATTCTACTGGTCGCTCTAGTGTTGCATATGGTGCTATTAAGCGGGCGAGACGTGCTCTCTTACAGCTTCAACTTTGTGATGCATGGCGCCTTCAACATCCCACTGATAAGGATTATACTTTTTACTCCCATCCGCATGGCACCTACAGTCACTTGGATTAAATTTTTCTTCAGCATCATGCTCTCCCCTACGTCCATTGGCAGTATCCTTTGGTCTGACCATGCCCCGGTATATTGTACCTTACATCTCCCCTTCATCACTAAGGGCCCCTGGACTTGGAGACTTAACGAGCCCCTGCTCCTGGATGGGGTGTGCCATGCTGATTTGCTTCAAATGGTGGAGCATTTCACACTTGATCACGCCCAGGATGACACGTCTCCCTTGGTTCGTTGGGAAGCCCTTAAATGTGTACTCAGGGGGGTCCTCATAAAACACGGGGCACGCCTTAAAAGAGAAAGGGCCTACTCCCTTAAAATTGCTCTCCAAAAAATTAGCTCTCTTGAACTGGCTCACAAGCGTGCGCTGTCTCTTCCGATCTTGGGGGTGTTGCAGGTTGCCCGACAGGACGCCAGACGGCTGTTGAACTCAGCCCAGCAGCGTGCTCTTCAAGTCTGTCGTAGTAAATTCTATGAGTTTGGCAATAAGAGCGGACGCATGTTGGCCAGAGCTTTAAAGGCTAGGATTGCCCAGTCACACATACCAAACACTAAATCTCCTTCTGGCCAGGTTGTTCACACGAACCCAGAGATAGCGGATTGCTTCCATAGCTTTTTTTCTGATCTTTACAACCTTGACCCTCCCACCCCCGCCCCCTCTCATCCGCCGGACCGGGATTCTTTCTCCTCTCCCTTCACACCGTTGTCTAGGGAGATAGCTGAGGAACTTGATATGGACTTCACCTCCCCGGAGCTCCTTGCGGTTATAACCAATCTTCCTGGGGGAAAGAGTCCTGGCCCGGATGGCTATACTGCCAAGATTTACAAAGCGTTGGCTGACCGTTTGCTACCGCTTCTACTGCCAGCTTTTAACTCTATTTCCCCGGAGGTCCTGTTTCCTCCTAGCTCCACTTTGGCCCATGTCGCGGTTATCCCTAAGCTGGGTAAAGATCGTCAACTCTGTTCCAGTTATCGTCCCATCTCCTTACTCAATGTAGACCTAAAAATTTACGCCAAATTGCTCGCCAATAGATTGAATAAATACCTGCCTAGTCTAGTCCACCCGGACCAGGTGGGGTTTGTGCCTTGTCGGGAGGCCCGTGACAACACCTTTAATACTTTTGATATCATTCATCACGCCCAGACTAACCACATCCCGCTCATGATCCTATCCCTAGATGCTGAAAAGGCGTTTGACAGAATATCGTGGCCTGCCCTTTACCAAACCCTTCAACATGTAGGCATAGGACCCTCTCTCCTGGCAAAAATGATGGCATTGCATCGCATGCCTTCGGCCAAAATAAAAATAAATGGCTCCCTCTCGGCACCTTTCCCTATTCACAATGACAGGGCTGACCCCTATCCCCCCTGTTGTATGTTCTGGTCCTGGAACATCTCATGGCCTCCATTCGGAACAACATGCATATTAAGGGTATTAACATTGGAGGGATGGAATACAAGTGCTCGGCATTTGCTGATGACCTATTGGTCTATCTCACAGACCCTCATGTCTCTCTCCCTTCATTGATGTCTGAGTTGTCCCGTTTTGGGACATGGTCTAATTTCAAGATCAACTTCTCTAAGTCTGAAGCTCTGAATGTTTCTCTCCCGGTCCCGTTAGTGTCGCTTCTCCAAAGTAATTTCCCGTTCTCTTGGTCCTCCAGAGGTATTACATATTTGGGTGCCCGTATAAGTAGTGACCTTACACAATTGTTTACAAATTATTTTATCCCCCTGCTGGCCAAGTTTTGTACTGATCTTAATTCCTGGCATAAGACTGAATTTTCCTGGTTTGGCCGTATTAATATTATTAAAATGTCTCTCCTTCCCCGATTACTTTATCTCCTGCAGACGATCCCCATCTCTATCCCATCTTCCTATTGGTTGCGGCTTCAGCAGTGCTTTGGTTCCTTCATTTGGCCGACTGGTCGTCCACATTTGAGCCGAGCTCTTCTGACTCTTTCCAGGGGTACAGGTGGGGTTGGTCTGCTGGATTGTCGGCTCTATTATCTGGCATCAACTCACGCGCGTGTTTTAGAATTTTTTCATAATCGCGAATCAAAACTATGAGTCCGTTTGGCTCAACAACTATGTCCCAGTACCCTATCATCCCTGCCGTGGACCCTGTCCGGGAATAGACCGACCCAAACCTCCTTTGTTGTTTACCATACCCTCTTGGCGTTGCTGTCCTTAGGGCCTGGAAGTACGCTTATAGACCCCCTGGGTCCTTTAACTCCTATTACGGATAATCCAGCCTTTCCTGCTGGTAATCCTTCCTAGGTAGGTCATCCACCGACCCCATGTATTTTACCCAGGTCCTCTCTGCTTCCTCTCTTCTCCCTCTAACCTCCATCTGCCCCGATGATGTTCCCTCTACTCGCCATATGTATGGATACGCCCAGTGAAAGCATTTTTATGGAGCGGTTAATCGACGCACACATCTTCACCGGTTGTTGACTCACTTTGAGCGCCTATGTGTTTCCACCCAGCCCCCTACCCATGCCATCTCCACATTATATAAATTACTCCTTTCACAGCGTTCCCAACAACTCCCCTCCTTCTGCGGGGCCTGGGAGAGAGAATTACATACTACATTTACTGATGCACAACAATGGGAGCGGTGTTTCTCCCTTTCTCAAAAAGCCTCTATAGCCATTAGGGCCCAGGAAACTAGTTACAAAATTGTCTCTAGATGGTACCGGGTACCGGCTGCTCTTCATAAATGGTATCCGTCTCTGCCTGACAATTGTTGGCGTTGTGGTGCTGTGGGAGGTTCCATGTCTCATGTTTGGTGGAGTTGCCCCTTGTTGAGGAGTTTTTGGGATGCAATACTTAAATTAATATTGGAGGCTACTGGAGTCTCTGTTCCCAATTCTCCGTAGCAGCTCTTTTATTTATGTTCCCGATGCCAATACACGTTTATAAAAGTTCCCTAACCTCTCCTTCAGGCGGCAAAGTCAATGATCCCGCGCAGGTGGAAAACGGCAATACCCCCAACATTAGATGAGTGGTTTCGGGAGGTTGCCTTGATACAGCGAATGGAACACCTGGTGGCTCACTCCCCGGCAGCTGTGGTAAAATACACGTCTACGAGGGCTCCTTGGATAGTGTTCCTTTCTTCCTCTTCCTACCTCACGGCTGTAACTTGAGTCGACCTATGCCCCTGTGATGTGTACTGAGGTTCTTGCTCGCTGCCGTTTTCACTCATAACACCCCGGAACTGGAGTCCAGGATCCCCTTGTCCTCTCCCCTCCCGCCTATTCCTCCCTCTCTTGGGGCCTTTTTCTATTCTTTCTCTTCCCCTGTCTAGGGTAATGTGCCTCTCCTTCTCCGCTTGAATTAAGTGGCCTCATTGTACCTCCTGATGTTTTGCTTCTAGGCTTATTCATGCTACTGTTGTATACTGAACAATGTCCTTTATATTGAGATGTGATGCACATTTTTGATTTTTGTTTTTGCTTTGGTCCATTGACCTTGTTTGTTGTTTTTATTTACTGTGCGGAGGCCTTCCCTCCACTATGTTTTGTAATTTTGTGCACTGAAACTCAATACAAATTTTGAATAAGAAAAAAAAATAAATTAACCAGTTTTGGCGGCAGATGCCTGCCAGGGTTCATACATATAAGGTGGTAAGAGAAGAAGCAATGGCTTTTGACAAGCCCTCAAAAAATTTATTCTTTATAGTGGCAGATGCCTGCCGGGGTTCATCCATACATGGATGTAAAAGCAACAACAAGCAATACTGCGGATGGTGCTTTGTATGAGGACCGGCATTGGTTACTAGGCAGACACAGACAACATGGAAGATCAAGCCAAGGCTTCCTTTGGAACAAAACATGTGGAAAATAAACTTTGGTAGAATTTTACAATCCCCAAGATAAAAAGAGGACATAAAAAAATGACTGTGGTGGGGCAGGCCTGCTTGTAGCAGACGGCAGTGGAGGTGTATTGGTGGTAGTAGAGGTAGCCAACGGACAGCACGGGTGGTGGTAGTAGTAGTAGTAGCAGCACATTAAAACAGACTGGACAGTCAAAGACAAAGCCCTGTGGTGGGGCAGGCCTGCCTGTAGCAGACGGCACTGGGGGTGGATTGGTGGTAGAAGTAGTAGCAGCACCAACAGCGGCACATTAAAAAAAGAGTGGACAGGACAGAATCCCGCAATAGCAGGCGGCAGTAGCAGGCGGCAGCAGCAATGTCAGATCTAATCAGTGGCATAAGGCACAGGGGTTTTAAAATACTCACCGATCCACGCTTGATTCATTTTCAGAAACGTGAGATTTTCCTAGCTCTTGGCGGACAATCTTGTTAGCTTAGGGGTGACGAAGCCCCCTGCCGCTCTGAATACCCTCTCTGACGCTACACTGGAGGGTGGACAAGACAGTACACCCATGGCAAACTGGGCCAGTTCTTGCCAATGATCCAATCTGCTAACCCAGAAGTCCATGGGGTCTGGGATCAGGATTTCTGACGGAGAAAGGGCACAGTCCAGGTACGAGTGAACCTGGTTGTTTAGGTGCTGGTGATGGTGAACATCCCTTTGGTGACTACGATGTGTGTCAGGTCGGGATATTGGATGTAAAAATGTTGTTATCGTATTTTCCAAACTGAATTGGCTGCTGCTGCTGCCGCCTATTGCAGAGGTAGCTCTGCCAGAGGCGGTGGAACGATGAGACAGTGGGGAGCGGAGAGTGCCCCCCCCCCCCGGTCAGACATGCTTGCTGCAGGTGTTTGCCGTTTGAAAGCCGTGACAAGCTGGCTGCATAGCTTCTCTCGATAATAAGCCAATTTTTCCTCCCTCTCGGAAGGCGCAAAAAAACTCCCCCCATTCTGGCTTTATACCGAGGGTCTAAAAGTGTGGCTATCCAGTACTCCTCTCTTTGCTTCATGCTAACTACGACAGTCAGCGCGCAAGTAACAAAGCATACAGCTCGCCATCCTGGCCAGCGTTTCAGAGGGCCCGGTTGGTTCCATCTCCGCCCCATACTGCCATGGTTGTCCATTATCAAGGTCGTCGTCAGACTCGTCATCATCATCACTGTCATGTTGTGCGGCTGCCTCGTCTCCTATCCCTTCCTGTGATTCCATCTCCAAATCCAGCTCCTCTTTAGGTCCTGTTTCCTCATCCTCCTCCTCAACGTCCATAGCCAGATGTGATCCTTCCTCCATCCTTTGCTGAATCATCGCTGTGAGCGTTTGCTCCAGAATGAATATCAGCGGCATAACATCGTTCATTCCACTAGCGTCACGGCTTACAAATCGTGTGGCCTCTTCAAAGGGCCTCAAAACGCGACATGCGTCTCTAACCAGCTGCCAGTGCCTGAGCTCGAAATTACACTGGCTCCAAACGCTGCCCGTCTGCTGCATCAGGAAATCATTCACGGCTTTCCGCTGTTCGTACAGACGGTCCAACATGTGCAGGGTGGAATTCCAGCGTGTTGGAACGTCGCAAATCAGGCTGTGTTCTGGGAGATTGTTTTGACGCTGGAAGTCCAGGAGGGCGTGCTTAAATGCATACGAACGTCTAAATCGAACGCAAACCCTCCTGGACATGGCCAGCACACCCTTCAAACAAACATATGATTTTAAGAAGCGTGTTATGACCAGATTGATCACATGTGCCATGCAAGGAGCGTGTGTGTGTGCGCAGCCACAACGTTCTTCCCGTTTTCAGAGACAACATTGCCCAGTGTGAGTTTCAGAGGAGACAGCCAGCGTGTGATTTCCTCCTTGATGCACAGCAGCAGCTCCTGCCCTGTGTGGCTTTTCTCGCCCAGGCTCCGCAGGTGTAAGACAGCGTTGTGGCGCTTCACCTTGCACCTATGAAAAGAGGGAGGAGGAGTGGAAAATACGCTGTGTCCTCTCGGGGACAGGAAGACCTCCATTGAGGAGGGCAAGGAGGAGGAGGAGGAGGAGGAGGATGGTAGGCGCCTGGTGTCTGGAGTGTAACCAGAAAGATACAAGCGTGGAGGTGGTAATGCCTGGCATTGCTGTGGTGGTGCATCGGACTGCTAAATATTGACGCAGTGGGCCGTGAAAGACATGTACTGTCCCTGCCCATAATTGCTGCTCCACGTGTCGACGGTGGCATGTACCCTACTGCACACGGATAATTGCAAGGACTGGCCCACCTTTTCCTCCACGTGCTTGTGCAAGGCAGGGACAGCTGTCTTGGAGAAGTAATGGTGGCTAGGTATTCGCCACCTAGGCTGAGCGCACGCCATCAATTGCTTGAAGCCGGCGGAGTCGACCAGGTGGTACGGCAGCGACTGCACCACCAACAACTTGGCAAGGTGTGAATTAAGCCACACGACAAGTGGATGACTGGGTATATATTGTTGCTTATTGGACAACTATTCCGTAATGGATAACTGGCGGGACGTAGGAGCAGCACTAGATGACAGTGATGATGATGACAACGAGATAGTGGATAAGGCCTGGCTACTACTTAAATGACAGGGACTCGGATCAGCAGCGGCAGAGGGGTCTTCATTAGATGTACATAATGGTGGGGCATGTCGATTGTCCCACATGGCCTTGTGATGCCGCTCCATGTGTTTACGTAGAGCGGTAGTTCCTACATTGCTGCCCTGCCCACGCCTTACTTTCTGCTTGCAGATACGGCACTGTGCCATGTTTTCGTCCTCCGGGAAGGTACAGAAAAATTGCCACACGTCAGAGTACCGTAAAGAGGTAGTACCACGTCCACCACCACCACCATCACCCGAGCTTGCCCCTTGTCTGGCAGGCTTTTTTCGGGAGCCTACACCAGTAGCAGCAGTGTCGCCGTCACCGGCTCCTGAGCTGACCCTACCGCTGCAACGTTTTGCAGATTTACTTCTGCCCCTACCTCGGCTTGGCTGTTTATCACTGCCAGTGCCGCCACTACTACCCTCCTCCTCTGACGCCGTCATCACCTCGTCACCTCGTTCCCACGTCCTGTCTAAAACAACATCATCATAGCCCTCCTCCTCATCCCCGCCACTTCTGTCACTGTGATGTGACATCATGGGCTCCATGCCCCCCCTCATTACTGCGTCTGCCACCACGGCTACCACCAACACCCCCACTACCACAGCTATGCGTCCCGGACACCGCTTCCACCTCCACCACCGCTGCAACACACTCCGTTGGCTGACTCGCGGAAAACAAATCATCACTATGGGTTTCAAGAACTTCTATTGTTTTGTTTAACTGAGGTTCTATTTTTTCTAGCAGGATACTTTCATCTTCCACTAGTATAGTCATTAAGGTTCTAGAGCATTTTGTCAGAGCTTCCTCCCACCTGGTTTTTAACTCAGGTTTGCTCATAGCTATATATATATATATATATATATATATATATATACACCAGCAAAGAAAAGCAGCAGCACTCTGGTTCCAAACAGAAGTAATCCAGTAATAGACGGGTGCCAGCTGATAGTCCTGATCAAAAGACAATATAGATATCCCAAAAGTAAATCCAGCGGCACTCCGATGTTCAAAAAGTGAAAAAAGTGGTTTATTATGCCAGCATGGCAGGTACAATGCAACGTTTCCGTCCCACCTTGGGACCTTTTTCAAGCATAGTGCTTGAACTATGCTTGAAAAAGGTCCCAAGGTGGGACGGAAACCTGCCATGCTGGCATAATAAACCACTTTTTGAACATCGGAGTGCTGCTGTATTTACTTTCGGGATAGATATATATATATATATATATATATATATATATATATATATATATACTACCGTTCAAAAGTTTGGGGTCACCCAGACAATTTTGTGTTTTTCCATGAAAACTCACACTTGTATTTACCAAATGAGTTGCAAAATGAGTAGAAAATATAGTCAAGACATTGACAAGGTTAGAAATAATGATTTTTATTTGAAATAATAATTTTCTCCTTCAAACTTTGTTTTCGTCAAAGAATGCTCCATTTGCAGCAATTACAGCATTGCAGACCTTTGGAATTCCGGCTGTTAATTTGCTGAGGTAATCGAGAGAAATTTCACCCCATGCTTCCAGAAGCCCCTCCCACAAGTTGGATTGGCTTGATGGGCACTTCTTGCGTACCATACGGTCAAGCTGCTCCCACAACAGCTCTCTTGGGTTGAGATCTGGTGACTGCGCTGGCCAATCCATTACAGATAGAATACCAGCTGCCTGCTTCTTCCCTAAATAGTTCTTGCATAATTTGGAGGTGTGCTTTGGGTCATTGTCCTGTTGTAGGATGAAATTGGCTCCAATCAACCGCTGTCCACAGAGTATGGCATGGCGTTGCAAAATGGAGTGATAGCCTTCCTTATTCAAAATCCCTTTTACCTTGTACAAATCTCCCACTTTACCAGCACCAAAGCAACCCCAGACCATCACATTACCTCCACCATGCTTGACAGATGGCGTCAGGCACTCTTTCAGCATCTTTTCAGTTCTGCGTCTCAAATGTTCTTCTGTGTGATCCAAACACCTCGAACTTCGATTCGTCTGTCCATAACACTTTTTCCCAATCTTCCTCTGTCCAATGTCTGTGTGCTTTTGCCCATATTAATCTTTTCCTTTTATTAGCCAGTCTCAGATATGGCTTTTTCTTTGCCACTCTGCCCTGAAGGCCAGCATCCCGGAGTCGCCTCTTCACTGTTGACACTGGCGTTTTGCGGGTAGTATTTAATGAAGCCGCCAGTTGAGTACCTGTGAGGCGTCTATTTCTCAAACTAGAGACTCTAATGTACTTGTCTTGTTGCTCAGTTGTGCAGCGGGGCCTCCCACTTCTCTTTCTACTCTGGTTAGAGCCTGTTTGTGCTGTCCTCTGAAGGGAGTAGTACACACCGTTGTAGGAAATCTTCAGTTTCTTTGCAATTTCTCGCATGGAATAGCCTTCATTTCTAAGAACAAGAATAGACTGTCGAGTTTCACATGAAAGCTCTCTTTTTCTAGCCATTTGGAGAGTTTAATCGAACCCACAAATGTAATGCTCCAGATTCTCAACTAGCTCAAAGGAAGGTCAGTTTTATAGCTCCTCTAAACAGCAAAACGGTTTACAGTGGTACTAACATAATTGCACAAGGGTTTTCAAGTGTTTTCTAATCATCCATTAGCCTTCTAACACAGTTAGCAAACACAATGTACCATTAGAACACTGGAGTGATGGTTGCTGGAAATGGGCCTCTATACACCCATGTAGATACTGCATTAAAAACCAGACGTTTGCAGCTAGAATAGTCATTTAGCACATTAACAATGTATAGAGTGTATTTCTGATTAATTTAATGTTCTCTTCATTGAAAAAAACCTGTGCTTTTCTTTCAAAAATAAGGAAATTTCTAAGTGACCCTAAACCAAATTTACACACGTGTGTGTGTGTGTGTGTGTGTGTGTGTGTGTGTGTGTGTGTGTGTGTGTGTATGTATGTGTGTATATATTACACACACACACACACACACACACACACACACACACACACACACACACATATATGTGTGTGTAAATATATATATATATATTCTGGGGCTATATATTTGTTCTGGGGCTATATATATATATATATATATATATATATATATATATATATAGCACATTACATAATTGCAAAACTAGCACAAATTCAGCTCGGTACAGAGTTCATTTGCAAATTCAGGTTATCCCCTGCCATATAAGCTTGTGCAGGGTAAAACTACAGCATCCAGTATGGCCTGAACATTAGTAAGGATATGCTGTACAATATGCCCCTAAATATAATAGCCCTATATACTGCGCCCCTGAATAAAATTGTGTCAAACACTGTAAGGTAAAGCACCACACACACGGTGCCCCCTGTAGATCGTGCCATTCACAATGCCTCCTGTAGAAAATGCCCCCTGTAAATAGTGCCACTCACAATACCCAGTAAAAAACAAAATAAACGTTATATACTCACATGCCCCCGTTCCTGCGTCGTCCTCCAGCGACACAGGCCAGGTCGCTTCTGACCAGGCCTGCTTCTGTAGAACAGTTTGGTATTACCATAATCGTATTGACCCGCAGAAGAAAGTTACCATATCATTTTTACCACATGGTGAATGCCATAAAAACAAAACCCAAAAAAGTGTGGAGGGAACACAGTTTTGACGTGAAAAACTATAACTCGTCCCACAAAAAACAAGCCCTCATACGAAGGAAATCTATAAGCTATATCGAAGGAAAAAATATTTTATTTAGTAATGGCCTTTGAAAGGTGGGGAGAAAATAGCAAAAATTAAAAATGTGATGCAGAGTAAAGGGGTTAACATCTTAACCCCTTCAGGACCCAGCCTGTTTTGGCATTCAGGACACAGCCGATTTTTTTTCAAATCTGACGTGTTACTTTACGTGGTAATAACATTGGAATGCTTTTACCTATCCAAGCGATTTTTGAGATTGTTTTCTCGTGACATGTAAATTTGCTCGATAATTTTGGTATTTATTTCTGAAAAACACATTTAGAACAAAGTTGCAAAAATTAGCATTTTCCTAAATGTAAACGTATCTGCTTGTAAAACAGATAGTAATACCACACAAAATAGTTACTAGTTAACATTTCCCATATGTCTACTTTATGTTTGCATCGTTTTTTGAACGTCCTTTTATTTTTCTAGGACGTTACAAGGCTTAGAACTTTAGCAGCAATTTCTCATATTTTAAAGAAAATTTCCAAAGGCCATTTTTTCAGGGACCAGTTCAGTTCTGAAGTGGATTTGAGGGCATTATATATTAGAAAATCCCCAGAAGTCACCCCATTTTGAAAACTGCATCCCTCAAGGTATTCGAATCAGCATTCACAAAGTGTTTTAACCCTTTAGGCGTTTCACAGGAATTATAGCAAAGTAGAGGTGAAATGTACAAATTTTATTTTTTTTGCCAAAATTCATTTCTAATACATTTTTTTTGTAACACAGAAGGTTTTACCAGAGAAATGCAACTCCATATTTATTGCCCAGATTCCGCAGTTTTTAGAAATATCCCACATGTGGCCAAAGTGTGGTAATGGACTGAAACACCGGCCTCAGAAGCAAAGGAGCACCCAGTGGATTTTGGGCCTCCTTTTTTTTAGAATATATTTTAGGCACCTTGTCAGGTTTGAAGAGGTCTTGTGGTGCCAAAACAGTAGAAACACCCCAAAAGTTACCCCATTTTGGAAACTGCACCCCTCAAGGAATTTATCTAGGGGTATAGTTTGCATTTTGACCACACAGGTTTTTTGTTAAATTTATTAAAATTAGTCTGTAAAAATGAAAATCTACTTTTTCTCTGAAAAAACTTAGAAATTTTAATGTTTACAAGGAATAATAAAGAAAATTCACCTCGACATTTGTAAAGCAATGTCTCCCGATTACAGCAATATCCCATATGTGGTAATAAACTGCTGATTGGACCCATGGCAGCGCTCAAAAGGGAAGGAGCGCCATTTGGATTTTGGAGCACGGATTTTGCTGGATTGTTTTTCAGTGCCATGCCGCGTTTGTAACGCCCTGGAGGGACCAAAACAGTGGAAACCCCCCAAGTTACCCCATTTTGGAAAGACCCCTCAAGGAATTTTCTAGGGATATAGTGAGCATTTTTGCCCCACGGGTCTTTTGCAGGATTTATTAGAATTAGGCCGTGAAAATGAATATCACAATTTTTTTCCACTAAAATGTTGCATTTTCTCATTTTCACAAGGAATAAAGGAGAAAAAAACAACCAATTTTTGTAAAGCAATTTCTCCCGAGTACGGAAATACCCCACATGTGGGCAAAAGTGTTTTTTTCATTAGAAATGAGTTAACCCTTTCAGGACTGATCCATTTTTTGTTTTCTTTTCGTTTTTCACTCCCCGCCTTCCAAGAACCATAACTTTTTTCTTTTTCCGTCAGTAGAGTGATGTGAGGGCTTATTTCTTGCGGGAGGAATTGTAGAATGTACTGGGAAACTGAAAAAAATAGGAGAATATAGGAAAAAAATCTGACTCCATTTTTTGGGGGTTTTCGTTTTTACAACTTTCGCCGTGTGGTAAAAACTAAAACGACAGCGATTTTGGCGGTTTAACCCGTTAGTGACCGGCCCATAGTCTTTTTACGTCGGTCACTAACGGGCCTTATTCCGATGCCATAGACTTTTTACGTCGCGGCATCAGAATAAGTAAACAGAGCAGGGAGCTGTCAAATCTCCCTGCTCTCAGCTGCCAGAGGCAGCTGAGTGCTGGGGGCGTCCCTGCTCTGCCGTGTGAGATCGATATTAGTATCGATCTCACCCGTTTAACCCCTCAGAAGCGGTGCTCAATAGCGAGCACTGCATCTGAGTGGTTTTGGAGAGAGGGAGGGAGCTCCCTCTCTCTACCACCGACACCCGGCGATACGATCGCCGAGTGTCAGTGTCTCCCATGGCAGCCGGGGGCCTAATAAAGGCCCCCAGGCCTGCCAGTAATGAATGCCTGCTAGATCATGCCTCAGGCATGACCTAGCAGATGCCTGTCCGTTTTAAACGGACAGGCATAATACACTGCAATACAGAAGTATTGCAGTGTATTATAATAGCGATCGCAGAATCGCATATTAAAGTCCCCTAGTGGGACTAGTAAAAAAGTTGAAAAAAAAGTTTAATAAAGTTAATAAAAAAAAATGTGAAAAAAAAATTAAAAACCCACTTTTTCCCCTTACAAACTGCTTTAGTATTAAAAAACCAAAATAAAGTAAAAAAGTTACACATATTTGGTATCGCCGCGTCCGTAACAACCCCTACTATAAAGCTATTACATTACTTAACCCACACGGTGAACGCCGTAAAAAATTAAATAAAAAAAGATGGAAAAATTGATGTTTTCTGTGAATCTTGACTTTAAAAAAATTTGATTAAAAAGTGATCAAAAAGTCGCATCTACTCCAAAATGGTACCAATAAAAACTACAAGTCGTCCCGCAAAAAAAAAACCCTCATACAACTGCATCGACGAAAAAATAAAAACGTTACGGCTCTTCAAATATGGAGACACAAAAACAAATAATTTTGAAAAAAAAGCGTTTTTACTGTGTAAAAGTCGTAAAACATACAAAACCTATACAAATTTGGTATCGTTGCAATCGTAACAACCCGCTGAATAAAGTTATTGTGTTATTTATAGCACACGGTAAACGGCGTAGATTTAGGACGCAAAAAAGAGGCGAAATTTCAGATTTTTTTCTATTCCCTCCCCCAAAAAAGTTAATAAAAGTTAATCAATAAATAATATGTACCTCAAAATGGTTCTATTAAAAAATACAACTTGTCCCGCAAAAAAAAAGACCTTCTACAGCTATGTCGACGCAAAAATAAAAAAGTTATAGCTCTTGGAATGCGACGATGGAAAAACTTAAAAAATAGCTTGGTCATTAACGTCTAAAATAGGCTGGTCATTAAGGGGTTAAATTATTTAAGTTTTTTACGGTGTTCACCGTGCAAGTTAAATAATGGTATATTGTAATAGTTCGGCCTGTTACGGACGTAGCGATAACAATTTTGTTTCTTTTTTTACATTACTTTAGAAGAAAAATGGGAAAAGTTTTTTTTTTTTCAACTTTAAACTTTTTTTCTTTCTCACTTCTAATAACTTTAATTCTTCTACATATTTTATTAGTCCCCTTAGGGGACTTGATCCAGCGATCATTGGATCGCTGGTACAATATACTGCAATACTAATTTATTGCAGCATATTGTTATTTTTACAGGCTTCTGTAACCGCGCGATCGCTATTCCTGTTTGTTAGTCCTGGGTGTCAGCTGTAATACACAGCCGACACCTGCAGCGTATGGAGCAGGCTCAGCATGTGAGCCCGCTCCATACATCAACCCTCGCACCATGACGTGCTATTAAGTCATAGTGCGCAAAGGGGTTAATGCACAGCGGATGGTGTGAATATTGCAATTTTCCACTGATATGCCATTTTAGTGCATAATATGTTATGCCCAGTGTGTGCCACTGAAGACAAATACCTCATAATGCGTTAAGCGGGTTCTCTTGGGTATGGTGATGCCATATATGAGGGCGCAAACTGCTGTTTGGGCACGTTCCAGGGCTCAGAAGGGATGGACGCCATTTTGCTTTTGGAGCGCAGATCTTGCTTGGTAGCAGTGCTGTTTGGGGTTTTGCTGGTATTTCAGTTTATAATGTGGGGGCATATGTAATCTGTGCGGAGAACATCAGGGCATAATAAGAGGGTATAATAATGTGGTAAATAAATAAAATTCATAGATGTGTGGCCGGTGTCGCACTGATAAATGGCGCCCGATCTTATCCGATTTTGGAACACTCTGCACATTTTGCATCGCCATATTCTGAGAGCCAGACCTTTTTTATTTTTTTCACCACCGGAGCCGTGTGAGGGCGTATTTGTTGCGGGATAATCTAGTTTTCATTGGTACCATTTTGGGGTACGTGTGATTTTTTTTTTGATTTTTTTTTTATCACTCTATTAAATTTTTTTGTAAGCCGGGTGACCATAAACAAAGCAATTCTGACAATGTTTTTTTAGTTTCTTTTTTGCAGCATTCACCGTGTGCTATAAATGACAATTTTACTTTATTCTGCGGGTCGGTAAGATTACGGTGATACCATATGTATATAGGTTTTTTAATGTTTTGCAGTGTTTGCGCAATAAAATCACTTTTTTATAAAATAATTCATTTTTTGTGTCACCATATTCTGAGAGCCATAACTTTTTTATTTTTCAGTCAAAAAAGCTGCAAAGGGCTTATTTTTTGTGGGATGGTTTGTAGTTTTTATTGGTACTATTTTCGGTTACATGCGACTTTTTGATCACTTTTTAGTCTATTTTGGGAGGGGTGGTGACCAAAAAATAGCGATTCTGGTAGTTTTTTATTGATTTTTTTTTTTTTTTGGGGGTGTTCATCGTGCAGGAAAAATAGCATTATACTTTTATAGTTGGGGTCGTTATGAACGCGGTGATACCAAATATGTGTACTTTTTCAACGTGTTTAATTTTTTTTCCTATAATAAGACTTATTATAGGAAAAAAAGCAGTGTTTGTTAATATAACGTATAACTTTTATTTTTACACTTTTTTTTTTAAAAACATTTGTATTACTTTTTTTTACTTTTTCACTTGTCCCACTAGGGGACATTTAGACTTTGATCGCTGCCAGAGTACATTACATTACCTACGTAATGTATTCTAGCTGCCATTCTGATGTGACCGTCACACTGACAAGAAGCCTCGGAGGACCGGCCGGAGGCTGCTCTTTCGAGGCTTCCGTACATGGCAAACCGGAGGTCATTGTCTTGCCTCCAATTGCCACGACAAGCATCGGCAGCCCCCACAATCACTTCGTGGGGGCTGCCGATGTGCTTCAAACCCCTTAAATGTGGCGAACGCAATCTGTCGCCGCATTTATGGGGTTAATTGCTGAAATCAGCGGCGATGGTCCGCTGACCGGCAAGACTGGAGTGTCAGCTGTCGGGGACAGCTGACTTCCCGGTTCCCGGACACTGTCGGTTAGGACAGTGTGCGCCGGGAACTACTCCGCAACTGTACGTCCTGATGCGGGAAGCAAGCCCTCTGCAGGACGTACAGTTGCGGAGCAGCGCGTGAAGAGGTTAAACACCACAGTCAATGCTGATAGGGGGCTCCTATTGACACTGTCAGCGTGGTTTTTATGCACACTGCTGGGGGGTTTTTTCCTATCATTTTTCTGCATAAAAAAAAGCAACAGCCAGATGTTGCTCGAAAGTTCTATAGTGATATATAAAACTAACTACAAAAAAATGTGTTTTTCTTGCTTCTGGTGCGTTTTTATGTCCATGGCTTATTTTTTTATTTATTTTTAAATACATATTGCTCTTGGTATGGCATTTTTTTTCTGCCGTTCTCCCACAAGTTTCTCAATAGGACATTAAAAATGGCAGAAGAAAACAAGAAACTGAAGGAGGCCTAAGGGTGCAGATTTGTTGCAGATATTTTTGTGACAGTCTTATTCATACGAATGAGGTTTGTATTAATCCATGCACAGAAATAACCCTATTCACATGAATTTAACAAATCTGCCACATGTGAATTTATCCTAAATATCAGCAGGTGTCATTGTGCAGGAACTTTATACCACCAATGACCTACATTTGTGTCATTTTGCAGGAAATGGTAAAGCACCATTTTGGGATAGTCAACATAAATAAATAAAAAGAAACACAAATTTTGGTGATTTTCTTTGTAGTTTATTTGGTTCTACCATTACAAATCCCCCTAATAACAGCTGAGAAAAAAGGTCCCCATTATAGTTCAATATTTAATATGAGGCTGGGGACAAGAATTGAGGCGTACAAACAAATAGCTTTGCTGACCGTCAAAGGGGGGGGGGTGGGTTAACAGATAATGAGAGCAGGAGGAAAAGGAGAAATTGCAGACTGGACATAAAGCTACTGTGTATTATCCGTGACAGAGTAGGGGTTGGATTATCTATCTAATTAATTGAATTAAGCCAGGCAGCCAGCCCCTTAATCATGTCAACGACACACAGAGAGGAGGGTGGGGCTCCCTGCATCCTGAGGCTTTGTCGACACGTCACAGCTAATACAAGCTCTACTTCCGGGAACACATCACAGGACAGGGCAATCTGGACATCCTTGCAATTTCGAAAGTGAAAGTTTATTAGTAAGTGTCTCCATTTTACATTTCCTAAAAGATTAGGAACATTTTCGGTCATCAGACAACCTCTTTAAAGTGATGCCCAGTATGTATTGAAGGGTCAAACGGTTTGGCAGAGGACAGGCTTAATAGCCAGACATGGTTGTCCTTTTCACATTTTTATGTTTTATCAAGTCAAGGTTTATGTAATAAAGGTTGTGTCTAGGTGTAAATTATAATCCTGTACTTTGTCATTGATACATTTTTTTATTTATTTTTTAAATTCTTTATTTATTTTACAACAAATGATATTGCATGTACAAGCCCTCCCTTAGGAGAACCCATTAAGTACATAGAGCGTGTAATAACATAAAATAAAAATATAAACTTTTCATGATGCATCATATATATTAAAGTCAATCATTTACAGTCTAACATCAACTGAAGAAGTCACATGTACTTATATGCACCAACCCTATCTAAATAAGTTGAGTAACTTCCAAGAAATATATACTGGCTTAGAAGTTCATCTCCACCTATAGCATATATGCACAGATTAAGCAAATTCGAAATAAATGGAAGACAATGTATTGAGTGTTAAATACTAAGTAGTATGGATATCACGAGTATTATGTACATCTTGAGATTGCTTCCAAGTGCGCCAGGGGGCCCAAACTTTGAGAAATAAAGAATGTGTATGCGTATGCGAACCAGAAATTTCTTCCAATCTATATACATCTTGTACTTTATCAAGCAATTCTTATAATACTGGGGGCTTACCATCGAGCCAATGAAGAGGAATTAAAGCTCTTGCTACACCCAGCAGATGCGTTAACAGATTAGTTCTGGATGGGCGGTAGGTCTGGGAAGGCAGAGATAGCAGCACCATCTCAATCGACAATGAGGAAGATATTAATCCGATGTCCTTCAAACAATCCTCCACCTCTGACCCAAATTTTCGGATTTTGGTGCACGACCACCAAATATGGAAGAAGGAGCCGGTAGTTGTGTGGCATCTCCAGCAAAGATCATTATCTGCCAGGATTTAATCGATATATAATGTATCTGGGGTCCTGTACAATCTAGCGAGTAATTTAAAGGAGCTCTCTTGCATTTTAATGCAGCGAGAGAAACCATGTGGAGATCTGCATCTGAGAAGGTGGTGCCCAACTCTGCCTCCCAATACCTGAGATATAAGGGCACGCCAGGGTGTTGCAGAGATATTAACTTATTGTACAAGGTGAATAACCATTTCGGAATGGGTTTGGGTAACATAGCATATGTTTCAAACCAAAAGTTATCCCGTGAAGGTGGCACTATGGAAAGGAACTCCGTACAAGTCGTAGAGAGGAACTCATTCCACTCATGTTCAGCTGGCAATTTCCCATCCACCAACAGTTGTGACCATGGAGTGGACCATAAATCCTTCCAGATATTGAAGGGATCCTTAAAGGAAACCTCCAATACATATGGGATTACCGTAGAGGGAGCTATGGGGGATGGAAAAGGCGACAAATGGAGTTGGGCATTGATTTTTCGCCACACAGAAATAGTATTCCAGGTAATGTCAGAAATTTTTCCTAATGAAGCGGTGTTCGGGGACTCCATCCACAACATATGCAGTCGGTCAGCACCCAGCAAAGTAAGTTCAAGTTCAATTCCTAACGTTCTAGGAGGAGCGCAAACCAGGTCCAGCCACCTACCAAATTGGAGAGCGGTATAATAAGTATAAACATCTGGCAAACCTACCCCACCAGAACCTTTAGGTCTAATAAGTGTATGATGTGCAATTCTAGATTTCTTATATGCCCATAGATATTGAAAGAACATACGTCGAATAGCGGAAAAGTAGGCGAGAATCTAATAGGTACCATATTCATCAGATATAAAAACCGTGGGCATGATATAAGTTTTCAAAACATTTTTACTCCCCATCTGCGAAAGCATAGGTATATCATATGTCTTAAGTTGTGATTTCAAGGAGTTCAAAAAAGGTGTATAATTATACACAAATAAACCTTTAGTGTCATTGGCCAGCGAAACCCCCAAATATTTAATTTTATGCACTCAGTGGCCGCAGGGTGCACATAGAGATGGTGCTAAGCTGTAAAAAAAAAAAAAAAAAAAAAGTCCTGTGCCAAAATATGCTGATCAGTGATGGTCACTGATCAGCTGCCGGAGGATGTGGAAGGGGGGAGGGGCAGGGGGGCTGGAAGATAGACTGGGAAAGGGAAATTCAGGAATCACTAGTGCTGCTGAGAAGAAATAGAAAAAAAATCAGAAGCAGTACAGTTGATGATTATGATGATCACAGTGAGTGATCTCACAGCAAGAAGAGGACGATTGCAGCACAGAAGGCCTCAGCAAGGGTAAGTATTCGGTTCACAGATTATCACACCAGCTCTGCTCACTGTTTCTAACTGAATGAGGTGGGCAGAGCTGGTACAGGGTGTTTGAAACGCCCTTCATGTCTACGATTGGTCAGTCTACGCAGACCGACCAATGGTAGCGATCGGGGGGGTGGCACCATTACTACTGCCTTACAAGTACATCGCAGGGATTGGTGCTGTCCTAGACAGCACCAATCCCCACCGTATGTCTGTGCCCTGCGGCACAGTGATAGGTTATAGCCGCAAAATGCTGCGATTGGCCGGTCTGAACCGACCGATCGCAGCGATCGCCGTTGCGGGGGGGTGTGCTACCCCCCTGGGCCACGTGTAAAGATGGCAGCCACTTTTACTCTGTCACCGTATCTTTGGACACAGTGGCCACTTAACGCTCCAACGTACCTATACGTTGGATTGCGTTCAGTACCTAACGGCAACGACTACCCATACGTTGGATGTTGTTAAGGGGTTAAATACTATTTTGTGGGTGTGTTGACGCAACAACAGAGCCAAAATATATTCGACTGAAATTTGTAATGGGTAGGTCAACCGATACCTGCCCTCCAGTGATTTTATCCAGATCCAAATCATGTTTTATCGATATATCGTAGAGGAATAACACACAGACGCTGCTGGTATGCTAAAATTACTCCTCTGAGGTTTATTGCCAAACTCAATTACAATAATATCTTTCAAAAGGGGTGTAGGCTTGAGGTTAACTAATCAGAGGCAATGGGAGAATATTTGAAATTCAGCCAATTACAGACACACTATACATTCCAAATGCATTATTATAATTCTTCATACATCAAATTTGCAGCTGGCTTATTTCTGTTAGCAAGGATACGATAGATTGTTCTTCTGAGATGGTGGAAGTTTTACTCACATAAGTATGTGAATGTCTCCGCTTCTTATCTGGCTCACTCCCCCTTTCCTTCTTTCCACAAGCTTCGAGAACCAAGGCCAAAGATAACTACCTAAGTAACATACAAAATCGGCATTAATATATTTGTCTTAAAGGAACAATGACTTTCTTATTCACTACAAAGGAAACAAGATGGAGATTCCAGGCAAGATGGTACTGCACAAAATGGATTCATCTAAACATATTTTAATCACTTTCACATTTCCCACCTTTTGTTTTTGATGAAATATTGTATCCAAGCCAGGTATTTAAAGAAGGGTTCACCCCCCCCCCCTTTGTGGAATAAAACAACCTGCACGACACTTTGGAGCAACCCATTATACATCCCACAATACCCTCAAATCAGTTAGAGGGGCCTAGGCATGGCAAACAATCGGGCCATTCTTGCTCTATGTCAATCTTGACCTACATAATGCCAAAAAGGTCTATATAATGGCAACATGCTGGGCCGACTTCTTGGCACATGCCCCTTGGGCAGCATTCAAACCATCTCACACTATTTTATATTGAATTATCTAACAAATGCAGAAGTTACATTCAAAACATCAAACATATAATCTGTAACGTCAAATATTCCGCTAATTTCTCCATTATACACATTCTTTACTGTTAAACCTACTAATGCTAGAAAAAATCAAAACTTCTCCCGCCACGGTACATGTATTGGTCACAATTGTGTTGTATTGTCACTTACTGTCCTAATGGGACCTCTACCCCTGCAGATATAAAAGGTCGTGGGCAGCATTTTTCTCAAACCTAAAGACACCTAGGTAACAGGACCTCCGGGCTCTCATTGCTGCCATTTACTTCTTACTTATGAGTGACAACAACCAGTGA
The DNA here is from genome assembly GCF_050947455.1 of Rhinoderma darwinii. Lineage (NCBI taxonomy): Eukaryota > Metazoa > Chordata > Amphibia > Anura > Rhinodermatidae > Rhinoderma > Rhinoderma darwinii. Next base: position 639,846,174 of record NC_134687.1, on the reverse strand, counting down.
CCTTCACCTCACACCTCCCACATAAAACACCTCAAATTGTTATTCACAGTACCGTGGCATATTTACATACATTATAAACCTCAAACAATAGGGCCTCAACTAATAAAATAATGCTATCACCAATCTCATTCTACTACCCCTCAGGTTTGGGTCCCATCAGTTCATTGACAAGTCCGGTACATCATCATCATCCTCTTATTTTGTCTTCTGCTTTTCATTGACTGTCGCCCTTAGGGTAACCCACACAATTTTTGGAGTCAAACTGTACAGTGGTGTCCAGTGGGGGATTTATTATTACCCCCCTCCTGGTCACTTCCTTATCTTCCACTGTGAAACACTTGGATGCTGCTGACAGGTTGACTCAGGTCTTTGCTTTACTTTGACAATTGCTTATGTCATCAGGACTTGGTTTGGTCCTTTTCATCTGTCAGTCACCGTCTCTTGTTAGTATACGTCACCGGCTGTACACAGGACCTCATACTGTGAGCCTGGGGTGAGTTCCCACGTAGACGGATTAGTGGAGTTTTAATGTAACTGCCACAAAACCCTCCACATCTGTCCTCTTCCTCCGGCAAGTTGCTTATCTGCACGACTGCTTAGAATTGTGACACTGCCATCAGTTTATGACCAGCATGATGTATTGGCCCATGCTGTGCCTGCCGCATCTCAGTGATGGAGTTCATCATGTTAAGTCTTTTAGTTCATGTTTACTGGCACTTGCTGGGGACCCAACCTTTATCTATTGTTAAAAATAAATGCTTATCTGGTGATAACATCCGTATACTTTATAAAACATATTCTATGTGCATACAATAACAATGTCAGGCCCTTAACCCCTTAATGACCGGGCCTGTTTGTCACTTAATGACCAAGCCAGATTTTGAAAATCTAGTATGTCTGAATTTATCAGAGAATAACTCTGCAATAGTTTTGTATATCAAAGTAATTCTGACATTGTTTTTTCGTCACATGTTGTACTTTATTTTAGTGGTAAAAGTAGACTGATACGATTTGCGTAAATCAATTAAAAATTTCAAAATTTGAAGACATTTTGTAAAAATTTTCATTTTTCCCTAGTTTGAACTGCGATATGTCACATATGTACATACATACTGTACAATTTTTTTTATTAAATACATATTTCCATCTCTTAACTCCATTTTGGCTGCACTTTTGAAATTTTTTTTACATTTTGAGCAGTTTAGAAGACTTACAAATTTTATAATAATTTTATAAATTTTGAAGTACATTTTGTTTTCCTGCACCAAGCCAAGTTTCATGAGATTCATAGGTGTCAGAATAATGGAAACCCCCATAAATGACCCCATTTTAAAAACTACACCCCTTCAGGTATTTATTAAGGGGTGTTGTAAGTATTTTGACCCCATAGTTTTTTTGTAGGAATTCATGCAATGCAAGTGTAAAAAAATATAATTTACATTTTTTTACAAATGTATCATTTTAAACGCAGATTTCTTTGTAAAGCGACCATGAGAATAAAGAGACACACCCCAAAATCTATCACCCTGTTTCTCCTGTTTTCAAAAATACCCCCATTGTGGCCCTAGTGCGTGGCCTGGACACACGTCAGGGCCCAAAAGGAAGCGAGCACCCTTTGGCTTTCAGGACCAATATTTTGCTTGAAAATCTTTTAGGCCCCACTGCACATTTGGAGAGGCTTTGAGGTGCCAGAACGATAGAAACTCCCCATAAATGACCCCATTTAGGAAACTAGACCCCTTAAGGCATTTATCTAGGGATGTAGTGAGTATTTTGACCCCACAGTTTTTTGGTAAATTTAATGCATAGCAGGTGGAAGAAAAAAAAAAAAAAGACCCTTTTGTCATAAAAGTTTCACTTTGAAGACTGATATTTTTGTAAAGCGACCATGAGAATGAAGAAACACACCCCAAAATCTATCACCCTGTTTCTCCTGTGTTCAAAAATGCCTCCACTTAGGATGTAATCCATTGCCTGGCTGCATGGTGGGGCACGAAATTACAGGAACCAATCTATGGTTTTCAGGACATAATTTTAGCTAGAATGACTTATAGGCCTCACTCCTTCTTTACAAAGGATTTGAGCTTTCAGAACGATGTAACACCCCCAAAACTGACCCCATTTTGAAAACTACATTCCCTAAGGTATTCATCTAGGGGTGTAGTGAGAATTTTTTTGGGCGTGGGGGATCTTTCCCTAATGGTATTCATCTAGGGGTGTAGTGAGAATTTTTTTGGGTGGGGGATCTTTCCCTAATGGTATTCATCTAGGGGTATAGTGAGATTTTTTATTTTGGAGTCTTTGTTGCATTCCAGTTTATATGGGTATAATAAATAGTGAAGTGAAAAAAAAATCAATGGATTGCTAAAATGGTAACTAAAATGAATAAAAGGGTTAAAAAATGTTTTAATTCAAATGATCAATTTAGGGATGTATGGTACACACGGAAACATTCCCTAATGCAGAGTCCTGGTTTCTCTGGGCAGGTGTCACACTGATAACTGCTTTCCCTCCGTATTCCATTCTTAGCACATACGCAACATTTTTTTTGGGGTCGGCTTTTTTTGGCAGTAGGGGGCACTTCAGATGGGAAATGTTGTCCTGGGACAATTCTGCTGGCTTGGCTAGATGATGCCACCCCTCCCCTCCCCTGGGCCTGGTCTCCAAATATAAGATTTTTAATTATTCTTTCTTGATAATGAAGATAGGATCCCTGGTTCCCCGCCTTTCTAAAAATGACAAAGGAATTATATATGGACACTTGGATGAGGTGAACGGCCAGTTTTTTGTACCATATCCGGGATTTCCGGACAGCGCTGTAGGGCTGCAGCATCTGGTCTGCAACGTCCACCCCACCCATGAATTTATTGTAATTCTGTATGCAAACAGGCTTACAGACGGTACGACTTGCCCCACGTACAGGAATGTGGCTGCTGCTGTCTGGGTGAATGGATGTGAGCATCAGGACATCCCTCTTGTCACGGAATTTGACAAGCAGCAAGTCCTCATTGCAAAGTCCCCTGATTTCCCCAGGTTTTAATTTTTGGTTTATTAGGGACTTTGGCAGGCCTTTTTGATTTCTACGTATGGTGCCACAGGCCACTGTTTTTTTTGCAGACAGGCACCTGAAGAGCGGTACGCTAGTGTAGAAATTATCCACATACAAATTGTACCCCTTATCCAAAAGAGGGTGCAAAAGGTCCCAGACAATTTTTCCACTGCTTTTGAGTGAAGGGGGGCATTCTGGAGGGACAATTTGGGAGTCTTTCCCTTCATACACTCTGAATTTATGAGTGTAACCCGAGTCACTTTCACACAATTTATACATTTTTAACCCAAATCGGGCCCTCTTATTTGGCAAATATTGCCTGAATTGTAGGCGGCCTTTGAAAAGGACCAGAGACTCATCCACGGCAATATTTTTTTCGGGGGTATATGTCTCCGCAAACTTCCAATTTAAAAAATTTATTAGTGGCCTAATCTTAAAAAGCCGGTCATGGCTGGGGTCACTGCGGGGTGGGCAAAGCGTGTTGTCAACAAAATGAAGGTAGCGCAGTATGTTCTCAAAGCGCTGCCTCGTCATTACCTCTCTGTACATAGGGGTGTCGTACAGGACATCAGATGTCCAATAGGACCTAATCGTGGGTTTCTTAACTAAACCCATATTTAATAGGAGGCCCCAAAATTTCAAAATGTCGGCCACAGCTACTGGGCGCCACACACTATTTTTGGCGTAATAAGATGTGGGGTGACTGGCAATAAATTGAGCAGCATATAAATTGGTTTGCTCAACCATCAGGAGTAATAACTCCTTCGAAAAGAAGACTTTGAAAAAGTCCTCCTCCCTAAACCCCTCGGTGCTGATGTGAATGCCCGTAACAGAACTAAATTCTGGAACACACGGGGTGTATGACTCTGTGGGCACCCAATCCGGGTCAATGGCACTAGTGCTAGGCGTACAATAGTGCCTGCGGCGCCTTGGCTGTGGCTCCTCATCACTAGAGCTAGTGGATGATGACAAAATTAAAAATTGCTCATCAGTCTCACTTGCGCTTTCTGTATCCGAGCAGATCATGGCGTAGGCCTCTTCTGCCGAATACAGACGCTGAGCCATTTTATTAGTATAAAACTAACGCTAGCCCTAACTAACTATTTCTAACTAATTTCCACCCTAACTAACGCCCTATGCCTAACACTAAGTAACGATAATGAACCCTACTAAACCCCAACTAAATTCTACAATATATTTTGTTTTTTTGTATTTATTTTTTTTATATATAGATAAAACGCTAAAACGTCCCTACTACACTAACCGTATAAACCTAACGCTGATAAATGTTCCCTAACGCTAGCCCTAACTAACTATTTATAACTAATTGCCACCCTAACTAACGCCCTACACCTAACTTACGCTACCTAATGCCCTATGCCTAACAACTAAGTAACGATAATGAACTCTACTAAACCGCAACTAAATTCTACACTATATTTTTTTGGGGTATTTTTTTTTTTTATATAGATAAAACACTAAAACGTCCCTACTACACTAACCGTATAAACCTAACGCTGATAAATATTCCCTAACGCTAGCCCTAACTAACTATGTCTAACTAATTGCCCCCCTAACTAACGCCCTACACCTAACTTACGCTACCTAATGCCTAACGCTAACTAAACGCTAAACTATATATATATATATATATATACACATGCACTGTATATGTTTATTTTTATATATATTTTTTTTATATATATAGATTGAAATTATAATAGAACAAAGGTGGGGGGAGGGGGTGAATGGGGTACAGGGGGTGATCAGGATGTCTTTTTTTAACTTTTGACAGGAGACCAAAGCACACAGCTCCGTTATCCTCAACGATCTGACAGGAATGAGAACGGAGCTGTTTGCCCTGCCTCACAGCCTTTGCATGCTGCGATTGGTCTGTCAGATTTGACTGACCAATCACAGCGATCGTTGTTCGGGGACCACTGTCATTGGTCCCTCGACGGCTCCCTGTGACAATCAGCTGTCTATGACAGCTGTTGCCGGGGACTTGTCACCGTGTAAACACACACGGTGACAGTTTAAGTGCAGGACGGATATATCCGTCCTCCTGCGCGAACTAACAGCTGCAGAGGACGGATATATCCGTCCTTCGGCGTTAAGGAGTTAAACAAAATCAAACAAACACCTTTATATAAGAAAAACTTCTCTGTCCCAATGGACAGGGCATCTAGAAAATGTGTAGCTACTGGGTACATTGTATTTTGCTCTTGGTTTTACACTTTTCAACAGGATTTGTACCTTGATCTGAGCTGATTACCTGTAACAGCTCCTACGCACAGAAATATGAACCGATGTCATATATTTTATCTGAAAAATTTCTCAAACCAATTTTTATTACCTACTCTGAGATTCAAATTAACACCCTTATACCTAATATTTTAGGAAGCAAAAAACAACTTGTATTGCCTGGGAAGGCCTCTCAAAGTCTATTCTCTTCATGGGAGGCGGGTATGATGAGGTTGGCACCGGTCTGCCAGGACAGTTCTGTAGCCAAATCAAACAGCTCTAACAGAATTTAGCAGCAACAGCTGTAAAGCCTGGGACATACCAATTAAATCTTACTAAATCGATCCTTGCAGTCTTGGTTGCATATGTGAGGCCACACACCATCAATGCAAGTACCATCAAGAGTGCCTTGGGTGCTACCGGTTTACCTTCCTTTATCCGTCCACATTCTGTTAGAATCTGGTGTTCACGCCTTTTGTTCCCAGTTGGACACTTCTTATGGAGAACAGTCTTTTTCATCGCATAATCATTAACCCTTTCATGGCCAAGGGTCATTGCACTTCTTTAAACAATAATATCTTTGTAACCGCTTTGAATATCACAACTATTTTTACATTTGTTTTTTTTACAAGACTTATGATGCTTTCATGTTCTAGATTAGTTTAATTCAGTGTTTCTCATTTTCATTATGAGCAGAAAAATCACAAAAAATGTGAAAAAATACTTTTGTATTTGTTTAAATATATATTTATCTCTATCACTCTCTATCTCTATATATCGCTATATATCTCTATATATAGCTATATATCTCTCTCTCTATCGCTCTCCCTCTGTATCGCTCAATCTCTCTCTCTATATAGATCTCTCTCATATATATATATATATACATACATACACACACACACACTGTAGAGCTATGTAACAATTAGTCTTCTCTCTCCGTCACCCTGGATCGCTGTGAAGTGGGCTATATACATACGACCGTGAAAGAAATAGCCGTCAGCAATGGATCAACTGTCAGTTTTTCATGGCTGTTTTGCATCAATGCATCTCAAAATTTGAATCCATTTCCCGGCCGTCTGACCATTTTTAACCGGCATTTGCCATCCGTTTTTCATGGATCTTAAAAAAAATTTATACATTTTATTCGTTAGGGTTTTTTGTCCCAACCCCCTGAAAACACCACAGTTCCCATGTAGATAGTGACGCAACACCACTGTAGATAGTGCCAGTGTCCACATGGTGCCACAGTTCTCCTTGTAGATGATGCCCATATAGTGCCACACACAGTGCCCATGTTGATAGTGCCACTGTCCCCTGTAGGTAGTACCAATATGCCACAGTGCCCATATAGGTAGTGCCACACCTCCTGTATATAGTCCCCTCTGTATTTGGTACCACACCTGCTGTACATAGCGCCACCCCCCCCCCTGTAATTGGCATCCCCTTCTTGTAAATAGCACTACTGTAACTCCCTGTAGGAGCGTAATCCCTCTGGCCGAAGATTTCGCTCCTACAGGAAGCAGCTGATGTCTCTGTCCATATATGCGATCTGACACCGGGGACTCCGCTCCTAGAGAGAGCCACTAATTCACTATGCAAATGGACAGTGACGTCAGGGTATCTCTCTAGAAGCGGAATCCCCAGCCGGTGGATAGTGACACCAAGGGCTTCTCCAGTAACGGAATCCGCCGGCCAGAGTGTCAACCGGGGATTCCGCTCCTAGAGAGAGCCACTAATTCACTATGCAAATGGACAGTGACGTCAGGTTATCTCTCTAGAAGCGGAATCCCCAGCCGGTGGATAGTGACACCAAGGGCTTCTCCAGTAACGGAATCCGCCGGCCAAAGTGTCAACCGGAGATTCCGCTCCTAGAGAGAGACACGAATTCACTATGCAAATGGATAGTAACGTCAGGGTATCTCTCTAGAAGCGGAATCCCCAGCCGGTGCAAGTCAGTTCAGGTGACGCTATCTACATTGGGGGGGTGCGATGCTATCTACAGCGGGGGTAGTTTGCTATCTGCAGGGGGGTGGCACTATCTACAGCGGGGGCTCCCTCTAGGAGGGGAATCCTCGGCCAGAGCGCTGGCCGGAGGTTCCGATGCTGGAGGGAGCTTAGGTGGCGCTACCTACAGAGAGTTTTGCGCTACCTACAGGGGGTTATGGGTGGCACTATCTACAGTGGGGGGCGTGTATTCCGGGGCTCTCAAAGCCCCGGCCGACATGAGAGTACAGCGCTGATCACCCTGAAGCAGCACTGCACTCATTAAACCCCTTCCAGGCTGTCGACGTCTATACACGTGCTAACTGCACAGGGCATCGGCAGTTAGACCTTATATAGCTGTATGGTAGTCGTGAAGGGGTTAATTGATCTTAATCGGATAATTCAGTTGAAGAAAAACTAACAATGACATCTTTACATTAAACATTCACATCGAGGATTAACTAAAAGTGATACATACAAACTGATCTTTCTTCTTTTTATGTCTACTTCACAGAATTTTCTGCTCTAAAATTTGCATTCACAACAAAAAAAAATTTCAAATGGGAATGTCCCGCTTCTGTACCTTTTTTTTTTTATCTGACACATGCCTCAAATAGTCCAGAACTTTACATAAAACTTTACCTCCGTTTTCACAACACTTCTTGTGTACCGTTATCAAACAAACTAACTTTGGGATAACATCTAGAGAGCTACTGATATGTTAATCATTGTACAAACACCAGTTCAATACTTGGGGAGAAAACGATTCCCCTGTCACTACACACAACTTCACAGAAAATTTTCTTGCCCATATTCTTTGCAGTGGGGAAGATACTGGCCAGGCTTCAGGCCACCCTGAGAACAGGTCTACACATACGAGCACATTTTCATACACACCTACCTCGGGTAGTTGTATGTTCTGCAATCGCTGGAACGGGTAATCTGGCCGGGGTGCACTTTGAGGGTATGTTCACACGGCCTATTTACGGACGTAATTCGGGCGTTTTTGCCCCGAGTTACGTCCGAAAATAGCGCCTCAATAGCGCTGACAAACATCTGCCCATTGAAAGCAATGGGCAGACGTTTGTCTGTTCACACGAGGCGTATATTTACGCGCCGCTGTCAAAAGACGGCGCGTAAATAGACGCCCGCGTCAAAGAAGTGACCTGTCACTTCTTTGGGCGTAATTGGAGCCGTTATTCATTGACTCCAATGAATAGCAGCGCCAATTACGTCCGTAATGGACGCGGCGTTCAAGCGCCTGCACATGCCGTTACGGCTGAAATTACGGGGATGTTTTCAGGCTGAAACATCCCCGTAATTTCAGCCGTTACGGACGCCCTCGTGTGAACATACCCTGAAATAGGTACCTTTGCTGCTACTACAAACCAGCATTATTAAATCCAGGGACAAGCCAATTTGCTGACACCTGCTGCACATACTCTCTTTGCCAGGTATGTCATCTCTTACGCTCTCAATTTGCTAACCCGATGATCCATCAAAGTACCTACTGCCAATGGGCCCATAATCGTGGGCGATGCCAAAAGCGTACCTAGAGTCAGTGTAAATGTCGGCCGTCTTACCTTTTGCCTGGTTACAAGCCTCAGCGAGCACCTCCAGCTCCGCTCCTTGAACAGAACAAGGTGAGAGTGGTCTCTGGATGATTTACCTTGTGCACGAGATCGTGACTACCATGTATCCTGTCTTGTACATACTATATATGATGAAGTAGCTCTAGATTACAAATTTACATTGAAAACCCATGTTGCATATAGATATTTCAAAAGGTTGGAGTTCTATTTTTCCACATTCATCTGATAATCCAGAACACTTGTAAATCCCACCCCCATCAGGTCCTGTAAATGCCTGATTAACACCACAAACAAACAAAAATGATATTACTAAAATCTGGCATAAAATTAACAATGTTCAGACAATTTTCACCTCCTTCCCATCTAAATCTGTAAAGCCTCATCTGTGGGTGACGTCACCTCGGCCTCCTGTGCAGATTTACTGGAGGGGGATGGTCTCTTACACAATACCTCATATTGGGGGGAGACTACAGCACAGCATACCCAGTGCCATATTTACCATTCTGGAAGGACCTGAAAACCATCTACACAGAAAAACTCAGTCTGGGTTGCTATCAAAATCTGGGTTACTTTCATACACGTTTTGTAGACCACCTAGAACCAAATTAATTAATTTGAAACAAATTGTTTTCGGGTCGGCCGTGATTTTCGGGTCGGCCGGCCACGGAGTGACAGCCGAGAGCCACCCTCAAATCGCGGGCCGTGCACATGGCCGCGGCCATTATTTTCAATGAGCCCGGACCGCAGAACACGGCCATAATAAGACATTCCCGTTCTTTCTGCGGTGCGGGCTCCTGGGCCATGCACAGACCGTGAAAACCACGGTCGTGTGCATGGCCCCATAGGAATTAATGGGGCCGCAATTCTCACGTGGATTTTCGGGGGAATTGCGGCCGCAAAAGCACGTTTGTGTGCTTGAGGCCTTAGGCAGTACTATAGCATTTGCCTACATGTGTAAATACAAAAATAACAATTGTAATTCTTTATCCAGTAAATCAGAAATATAACTAATATATCTAATAAATATATCTAATATTAATTACTGCAACCCAATAAACTATATGTGGGAGTAGGGAACAAGTGGGGTACATACATTTTCAAGACCCCGTGTCTCTCAATATCTGTATTTTAATTCATTTGAATTAACTTCAAAACATTACAAAGTTAAATCTTATCAGATCATAACACATGACTATGCAGCGTAGCGAAACACGGTCCAGCAGTCCATATTTTGTATCTTTTATGCAGACAAATTTAGCTTGCTGTAATATTTTACTCCCTCTGTGTACTTACGGACAACAGCACATATGTAGAGATAAAACACATTACTTTAAGAACTGATTACATTTATAGCTCTAATTATTTAACCCCATACACAAGACGCTAAAAATTTTACACCGTACTGCTGTTTAAACCAAGAGCATGCAATATAGATCTAAAAATCAATGCTTTATTGTGGCCACTCAGACTTCACACATGTTACATCACCCCCCCCCCCTCCCCCCATCACAATCTACATTAGTCATCATCATCAATTCCTTAAACCCAGCAGTCCGGATTCATTTCTCCGGTCTGTCTATTCACAAACAGTAATTTATTAACATCCACACAGCCTACATTTTTGAACAATAAACGCATCTGATCACATATATCATCCTCCCCACTCAACCATTCACTCTGTGGGTTGTAATCTAGGGCTTTGCTATGTATGTTGGTGATGATTTCTTTAGGGGCCCTGGGTCTGCGCCAATACCAATCTCCACTGTAATTTGTGTAGGTAGTTATACTGCTACACAGATGTGTCATTCATTTAACACACGTTTGTTATTTTACAACGGTATTCAATCCGGCAGTCTAATGATAAACTGCAGCAGACTTATTTGGCTGTTATGCTACAACAAAATCTATATGCCTTATTATCAAATGCGTGCTAGAAATCCGTCTGTACTGATTACTACCTTCTGCCAGTCTAACAATGCATACAACTGGTGGTTTTTAAGGACCCTTACACATAAGGTTACAAGCTAGCAGTTTGCTAGGAACATATAAATTGTTACTCAATCCAACATGTCCCGTGGGCCGCAGATACCGCCTCAGGGGCCGCATGCGGGCCGTGTGCTTGAGACCCCTGGACTAGTATATAACTTTATTTAAATGTATTTAAAGAGGCTCTGTCACCAGATTTTGCAACCCCTATCTGCTATTGCAGCAGATAGGCGCTGCAATGTAGATTACAGTAACGTTTTTATTTTTAAAAAACGAGCATTTTTGGCCAAGTTATGACCATTTTTGTAGTTATGCAAATGAGGCTTGCAAAAGTCCAAGTGGGTGTGTTTAAAAGTACAAGTCCAAGTGGGTGTGTATTATGTGCGTACATCGGGGCGTTTTTAATACTTGTACTAGCTGGGCGCTGTGAAGAGAAGTAACATCCTCTTCTCTTCAGAACGCCCAGCTTGTGACAGTGCAGACCTGTGACGTCACTCACAGGTCCTGCATCGTGACGGCCACATCGGCACCAGAGGCTACAGCTGATTCTGCAGCAGCATCAGCGTTTGCAGGTAAGATCGACTTACCTGCAAACGCTGATGCTGCTGCAGAATCAGCTGTAGCCTCTGGTGCCGATGTGGCCGTCACGATGCAGGACCTGTGAGTGACGTCACAGGTCTGCACTGTCACAAGCTGGGCGTTCTTAAGAGAAGAGGATGTTACTTCTCATCAGAGCGCCCAGCTAGTGAAAGTATTAAAAACGCCCCGATGTACGCACATAATACACACCCACTTGGACTTGTACTTTTAAACACACCCACTTGGACTTTTGCAAGCCTCATTTGCATAACTACAAAAATGGTCATAACTTGGCCAAAAATGCTCGTTTTTTTAAAATAAAAACGTTACTGTAATCTACATTGCAGCGCCTATCTGCTGCAATAGCAGATAGGGGTTGCAAAATCTGGTGACAGAGCCTCTTTAACTTTGTTTTATTAGTCCCCTTAATGATAGTTAGATCGCTTGCGTGATATACCGCAGTATATTGTTATACTGAGGCAGGGCTTCATAGGCGTACAAGGATGGCAGACCTGGGGGCCTTCATCAGGCTGCCATGCCAGCCATTGGCACCCTGCAATCGCATCGCGCCGGGTGGGCAATGGCCCGTCAGAGGGGGGCCGCCCCCGTTTCTAACCACTTAGATCCCGCTCGTTGCACTAAAGTGCCGGCTGTTAGACACTCGTTCTATTGAGCAGACTCAGCCCATGAGCCCGCTCCATACACACCCCCCCCCCCCATACGACCTGCGCCGTATATATACGGTGGATGTCGGAAATGGGTTAATCATTAAATTCAGTTGTTTCCTTCAGTCCTATTCCCACAGGTGTATAAAATCAAGCAAGTCGCAATGCAGTTGCCTGTACTGACATCTGTGATAGAATGGGTCAGTGTATAGAGATCACTGAAACCCAACACGGTCCTGTAATAGGACGTCACCGCTGCAAAAAGTCGCTTCTGGAAATTTCTTCCCTCCTAGATATTCCACCATTAACGGAGTGTGGAATTATTGTAAAGTGGAAGCGTTTAGGATTTACAGCAACTCGGGCACGAAGTGACAGACCACGTAAAGTTACAGAGCGTTCACTTAGTGTTGAGGAGCATAGTGCAGAAAAGTCGCCAGCGCTCTTCTGACTGGATTTCCCGCAATGAAATCCGTTGTGGAAAATCCGCAGTGTATGCGCTGTGTGTGTGTGTGTGTGTGTGTGTGTGTGTGTGTGTTCCTATCCAAAATGCTGCCACAACACCTAGAGAGAGCCTGTGAGTCCTGCTTCCCCCGTCCACACAGAGTGATTGACAGCTTTTCCTTTGTGATCCTGCTCATAAAATCTGAAGGTGTGACAGACGTTCCTGTTGGAGCCGATGCCTGAGCTCCAAACACATGTTCCTTGCTCTACCTCCTTACCGTGAAGCATATGTAAGGAGTGATGCTGGTAGTGGTTTAAATCAGCACTACTTTACACACTTGTGCGTATTTGTGGGGAGGCTTAGGGTATGGTCTCATGTAGCAGCTCATCAAGTTTGTCTCACTTGCATTGGCCAATGGCTAGAAGGTTTTTGTTGGATATTACCTGCACAATAATTCTGCCATTAGCCAGCACATGCGGTCATAAATTCGCCCGCATGTGCCTGCCCTTACGTAGGACAGTACCCCAAGGCTAGTGCTAGACCTAGAATTTTACCGCTCGCTACAAAAATATCGCTGTCTATAGTAATGAATTTGACTACTACTACTACACACACTATTTATTGGACTACAAAAAATCGGTGTGATAAATCGCTGTCCTAAAATCTCTTCAAAATCGCTCCAATCAAGTGATTTGCTAGCAATTTATTTATTTATTTAAATCACTGTCTACTAAGATTTCAGAGCTACTTACTTGACTGGAGCGATTTTTAAAGAGATTTTCAATCTACTCAGAGCATTTTTATGGACAACGATATCACATTTGTAGTGTGAGAAATACTCTTTGTGTAGCCCTAGTCTACTGAATTCCTGTGGACAGTGATTGTTTTTTCCTAGTGAGCAAAAAAAAGTTTAGTTCTAGGCCCAGCCTTATTCATGTGTAGAACAAATCATATTCTGTGACATGTTTCAGAATTGTATTGGGGAGGATGGTCAGTCGTACCAGTATGTTACTGCCAGTCCTCGATCTCCGCCAGTGTGCTAGGCCAGTAGTTCGCAAAGCTAAGATATACACTGATCAGTCAGAACAGTAAAACCACCTGCCTAATATTGTGTAGGTGTCGCCAAAACCGCTTTGACCCATTGAGACGTGGAGACCACAATACCTCTGAAGGTTCCTGTGGTATCTGGCCCAAGTTGTTAGCAGATACTTGAAGTCTTAGGGTATGTTCACACAAGTGCATTACGTCCGTAATTGACGGACGTATTTCGGCCGCAAGTACCGGACCGAACACAGTGCAGGGAGCCGGGCTCCTAGCATCATACTTATATACGACGCTAGGAGTCCCTGCCTCGCTGCAGGACAACTGTCCCGTACTGAAAACATGATTACAGTACGGGACAGTTGTCCTGCAGCGAGGCAGGGACTCCTAGCGTCGTACATAAGTATGATGCTAGGAGCCCGGCTCCCTGCACTGTATTCGGTCCGGTACTTGTGGCCGAAATACGTCCGTCAATTACGGACATAAAGCCCCCGTGTGCACATACCCTTATAAGTTATGAGGTGGGTCTTCTATGGATCTGAGTCTTCTCCAGCACATCCCACAGATGATCGATCAGATTAGGGTCTGGGGAGTTTGGAGGCCAAGTCAACACCTCATGTTCCGAAGACCGTTTCTGAACAACTTTTGCACTGTGGCGGGGTACATTATCCTGCTGAAAGAAGCCACGGTTATTGGAGAATACTGTTGCCATGAAGGGGTGTACTTGTCTGACACGTACCACCTATCTAAACATTGTTACAAATAACATCCACATAAATACCAGGACCCAATGTTTTCCAGCAGAACATTGCCCAGAGCATCACACTGCCTCCGCCGGCTTGTCGTCTTCTCATAGTGCATTCTGCTGCCAGCTCTTCCCTTGTAAGCAACAGACATGCACCAGGCTGTTCAGATGATGTAAAAGTAATGCGTGATTCATTAGACCAGGCGGCCTTCTTCCAATTCTCCATGGTTCAGTTCTGATACTTGCGTGCCTATTGTATGCTCATTTTTCAGTGCACAGGGGTCAGTATTGGAACTCTGTCTGGTCTATGAAGCCACATATGCAATAAGCTGCAATACTCTGTATCTCTGTAAAACCGCAGATAAATTAGGGTAATTCTGCAGGGAAAATTTGCACTCAATATTGCATTTTTTGATGCAGACCATACATTTTGATGAAACTAGTGCGGATTATCGGCTGCGGATATTGTGTGTGGTGTTTTTTGGGTTTTTTTTGTGTTTTTTATAAAATTGTCAGACAAAATTCTGAAACGTAAATGCAACATAACTTAACATGCTGCAGATTTTAAAATCCGCATCACAGTTTAACTAAACAAAATGATGCAACGTCTATATGAGATTACCTGAAATCTTATTTATTTATCTGGTACTGTATTACGCTGAGGATTTGCTTCAGGGAGATCTGCGTAGCAAATCTGCACGTAATATGCTTCATGTGCATGTAGCCTCCCTGATGGTGCTGTTATGGGTTAACGGAAAACCAATTACTAGTAAATATAATTAAAGATATAAAATTTTATTTTTCCCATAACAGCACCAGGGAAAAAACTTGGGTTATATAAACGTAGAGCTTTTTCCAACACTTCAGTGGTTTTCCATTCCTTGTGGAGAGGAAACTTGGAGTAGATGCTTTCCATACTACAGGTACTTTAAAAAATTGGGCTTGTTCACCTTGGAGATGATCTTATTAACATGTATAAGTATATGTGTGGTCAATACAAAGAACTGGCACATACTCTGTTCTTTACAAAGTACCAGGGGACATTCATTGCTTGTGGAAGAAAGAAGTTTCAAACATCAATATAGGAAAAGGTTCTTTACAGTTAGAGTAGTCAAACTATGGAACACCCCCTATCCCAAGAGGTAGTAATGGTAGTAATTTCCTGACGAATGGCATTGATGGTTATAACTAATCTAGCAATAAAAGACGTGTAATTGATTGAGAAAGGTTGAGCTTGATGGATCGGTGTCCTTTTTCAAACGACGTAACTTTAACAAAAGATGACGGGCTTCACTGTAGCTTCCTTCTCTTAAATTTTAGATTTCCCTAACTAGCAGAGGTGCAATCGTTCCAGGGCAAAGCCCTGGCACATTTTTCGATTGACAGGGCCCTCTTAAAAGTGGCCCCACTGTACCCTTCAGCTTTCAACTATGCGCATTCTCAGGATAAGGATATATTTGAATACTGTGATGGAGTCCGGAGCCGTCAGTGCCCCGCCATTCCCTCTGGTAGGCCGCATTAGGACTGTTGCTTATAAGACGCTGGGACCTTAGCACAAGTGGTGAGCACCACAACATTGCAACTTAGCCCCTGATAAATAAACATAGAATTGGAAATGTTGAGAGAAGTGCCTGATATATAGACAGACATACAGTAGTAATGTATTTAGTCACTGTGTGTTTGTGTCTCCCACAGATAGATCCAGTTGGAGAAATTCACCAGAGAGATGTCCCAGTCCTCTGTATTCCCAGGACTGTCCAGAGGAAAATCACAATGTCCCAGAGAATCATCAGGTAGATGGTGCTAAAGTCTCACCAAAATAATACCATAAAGTAGTTGAATTCAAGTTCATTATAGATAATTTTTTTCTCTTGTCTGTTTAGGGTGAATATCTGATTAATATTAAGGGTGAAGTTATAGATGAAGCAGAAGAGGAGACAGACTTAAGGGCTGATCAGCAATGTAAGGAGCGGGAGACTTTCATTGCTTCTGAAACAAAAGCCCTGTTTTAAAGAGGCTCTGTCACCACATTATAAGCGCCCTATCTCCTATATAAGAAGATCGGCGCTATAATGTAGGTGACAGTAATGCTTTTTATTTAGAAAAACGATCTATTTAAACCACTTTATGAGCGATTTTTAGCTTTATGCTAATGAGTTTCTTAATGCCCAAGTGGACGTGTTTTTACTTTAGACCAAGTGGGCGTTGTACAGAGGAGTGTATGACGCTGACCAATCAGCTTCATACACTTTTTTCCATTAATTTACAATGCACTAGTGATATAGTTACATCGTTATGTGTGCAGCTACATACACAAACACTAACATTACTGTAGTGTCCTGATACTGAATATACATCACAACCAGCCTGGACGTGATGTTTATTCAGAATCCTGACACTTCTGAATCTTTTCTGTGAGATTCCAGCAAGGCAAACGTAATCTCACAAGATTACAATAACCTGTCATTTCAAACGAGATTACGTTTGCCATGCTGGAATCTCACAGAAAAGATTCAGAAGTGTCAGGATTCTGAACAAATATCACGTCCAGGCTGGTAGTGATGTATATTCATTATCAGGACACTGCAGTAATGTTAGTGTTTGTGTATGTGGCTGCACATAGCGATATAACTATATCGCTAGTGCAGTGTAAATGAATGGAGAAAAGTGCATGACGCTGATTGGTCAGCGTCATACACTCCTCTGTACAATGCCCACTTGGTCTAAAGTAAAACACGCCCACTTGGGCATTAAGAAACTCATTAGCATAAAGCTAAAAATCGCTCATAAAGTGGTTTAAAATCGCTCGCTTTTCTAAATATAAAGCATTACTGTCACCTACATTACAGCGCCCATCTCCTTATATAGGAGATAGGGCACTTATAATGTGGTGACAGAGCCTCTTTAAGGGTCAACTACATATTCCTACCATCATCTGATCATCATATGCAAACAATTTTTCCTTGAGGACCATATCGGCAGCACCAATGAGGATTTTATCCTCCGTATTAATTAACTAATTATATAATTAGGCACCCTACATAGGATAGCCATATTGTATTTTTTCTCTACTGTCTTCCTTGGAAGGTCAGACAGTGAAGATTGAGGATATGTTGGGAAGTTTTTTTTCTTCTTTCTTTTCCTTGTTCTGCGTTTTGTTTCCATCTCGTGTACACCTGGGTCCAGGTGTATGTGGGTTGGCTTTTTCTGACCCCGTGGATCGGCGTATTGATAGTGCTTTCCGATGAGGGTACCTTTCTGCTTCAGCCCAAACCAAGGTTGCCCTATCCTCATCAGTCGTTGCTAAAAACCAGTCATAGCTACTCCAGATGGAGAAGGACATAGACAATGGGGTGCCTAGAGAAGATATACCTAAATCTTTTAGCATCTGATTTATTTATTTATTTTGGCGTTCTGCAGCAATCCAGCAAGTGAGATTTGCATCTCGTAATATTGCTTTCTCCTCTCCTAGGAGAAGAGCTCTGTGGATTGAACAATGGGGGTGGATGCTCACTCAAAGAATTCTTTGTGCCATGTAGCATCAGCCTAATAGGCTTTTTGGGCCAGAGTTAGACTCCGAGATGGAGAACCTGTCGAACAAAAGGGGGATATCCCTTCCACAGATGTAAGTTTAAGTGGAGGTCTAGGTTTTGTTGCTCACCGAGAAACTTTGGATCAAGTAAACGGGTAAGAGGAGGTAATTCATCTTTCGGTGTCGAGAGATCAGGCTACAGATGTTTCTGGAGTTCGGGGTAGGGGCAACCAGTCTTCTAGGAAAAAGCTGAATTTCTGACAACAAGAAAATTCCTGTGGGAGGGAGACTATCCTATGTCTACCCCCAATGGTTGTCATCCATAAAAGATCTTTGGGTTCTGAACACCATAAATTGCGGCTACTGAATAGAATTCTCCTCCAGACAGGTATTTCTCCTCCCCAGAATTCTCCCACGAAAAACAAGTCCTCCTACGAAGGTCAATTTAGGACTCCCATAGATATGAGGGTTATAGAAGAAATGTCAACCCCTGACATAGGGAGTGGTGTTTTCTCATGGGTGTTTCTTGTGTCCAAGACAGAGAACCGTTCGATAACCTTAATCGACTTGCGGTCCCTAAACGTGTATCCACAAGAAGAATGGAGATAGTTCGGTCTGCGCACTTCTAGACAAGGGAGATTTCTTTGCCACCATAGGCTCAAAGGATGTGTATTTGTACATCCCCATCCATCTAGACCACAGAAGATTTCTGCATATTGCTGTGTGGATAAAAGGAGAGCTGCATCTTCTCCAATTCACCTTGCTCCAATTCAAAATTATATCGGCCCCACACACCTTCATAAAGAGTGTTGTCGCAGACCGATTGAATCGCGATCTTCCTTTACTGGTTTGAGAAGAAGGGATCATGATTGTTCCCTACCTAAACGACTGGCTTGTGAAGGCCAGATCTGCAGAGGTTTTTAAGGCACGTCTGCACACAATATTTAACTACATTGGGTCTGTATTGGCAGAAATGGGATCTTTCTCTTGTCCTTGACGAGCTTTATACCACCTTTTAAACCCTTGCAGGAGATTGACCTGAAACATCTAGATATCAAGGTCTGTTTCCTGGTGGATAAAATGTCACTGAAACGTGTTAGTGAAATACAGGCATTGGACGCTGCTGACCCTTATCCATTTTAATCCCAAAGGTGCTTTCATTGCAGAATATTAACCAGCAGATTGAACTGCCTGTCTTCTATCCAAATCCCTCCTCAGAGGAAGAGAATAAACTCCATTCCTTGTATGTTGATAGGGCTTTGGAAGTCTGTGAATCGCACAGAAGTGAATAGGAGGTCGGATTATCTTTTCTTCTCCTTCCATGACAGAAGTAGAAGCCAGAAGGTCTCTAGAGTAACTGTGACCAGATGTCTATGGGAAGAGATTACCATCTGCTATAGCCAAGCAGGTCTTCAGGCCCCACGACCTATTAGAGTCCATTGCACTCGGGCAGTTGCCACGTCTCGGGCCAAAAGAAATCATGTTCCAATTGACCAAATCTGCAGGACACCTCATACTTTTATAAATCATTACAGACTAGACATCCGAAGAGCTGGGGAAGCAGCCTTTGGTCGAGTGGTGTTAAAATCTGTGTTTAATAGTAACCCACCCAAAGTTGATTATTTGCTAAATTCCCATTCCCAGCACTGCTGTTCTGCCTAATAAAGGTTGTAATGTTTTTGTTCAGCAATTTTTGAGTTTTTTCATTGCTTGATAGTACACAATGTGGCTAATGGATATCCTATATAGGGTGCCTAATTAAATAGTTAATTGATACTGTCTGTCCTATTTTCCAAGCAGGATAAATTCCCCATTTGTCCTGCTTGGACTAAAGGAATGGGAATTTACAGTTAGTAGAAATGACACTTTTCTGTCGCTGTGTGTTTCCTACAGATGGATATAGATGTCCCAGTCTTCTGTATTCCGTGGATTGTCCAGAGGAAAATCACAATGTCCCAGAGAATCATCAGGTAGATCTATATAGGGGGTGTGGAGCTTTTTGGCCCTGCGGTCTTAGATGTGGTCATAGATTTTGGTGGTTTCTTATGTTGATCTGTTAGATTCTTCACACTCTCTGATGTATTGTACTGAATTGTTAGATCTTCCCCCTGATTTCACATATATATCTGATATTAAATTCGAGGTTGAATCGGAAGAAGAGTGGATGAGAGGCGATCAACAGTGTATGAGTGACGTGGAGGAGGAAATTCCAGGAGGTGTTACCACAGGTCCGTAATAATGAATTTACAAAGTGAATACCGAGGTTTCTTAATGTTTCTTAATGTTTCTTAATGTTTCTCCTTAGTTCTACGTTACAGTAATACTTCTGCACTATGTATAACCCATTGCCTGGACCTGAGGGAGCTGTGACTGCACATAGAAGTTCTCTACAAGGTGTTCTATGAATCCAGTCATGCATTAGGCTTAACATCAGTTTTTTGGGGGCACCAGCTGCAATTCATACCTGAACAAATGTCAGAACTGAGAGAACTCCATTTAACCTTCATCCAGACATCCTCCATTTACTGCTTTATAAGAGGAGTGTGTTGGCTGTAAGTTACAGTCGACACTTCAGTGCAACGAGCAGGATCCTGCTTGTTTAACCCATTAGAGGCCATGGTCAATAGCGACTGCGGCATCTTATCTGTTAGAAATAGTGGGCTGATGCCCCATTTCCCCCCACTCCACATAATCGCTGGGTTTTGATGGTTAATGTAGGCCCCCAGATCTGCCATCTTTGTGCTCCTATTAAACCCTGCCAGAAGTACAGCTTAACGATATTCTGCAATACATTAGTATTGCAGTATATCGTTGAAGCAATTTAAGTCCCCTAGGGCAGGGCTTCTGTTGACACAATCCTGGCCAAAATATGTTAGACTGAAGTTTTAGATGGGTGTGTCAACAGACACTTGTCAATAAACATATCCAAATCCCTTAGTTATATCGATATATCGGAGAGAAGTAAGACCGAGACTGCTTTGTAAACCCAAATATCCTCCTCTGCTTTATTGACAAAATGTAATTACAATAATATCTTTCAAAAGGGGATTAGGCTTGAGCACAGCCAATCATTTACAATGGCATGTTGGCTCTGCTTCAGCCAATCGCGTACAACGGGGAGTTGGTCGTGCTGAGCCAATCACGAGCAAGAAAGGCTCCTTACATGTAAGGGTATGTTCACACTACCTCTTTTCAGACGTAATGGAGGCGTGTTACGCCTCGAATTACGCCTGAAAAGACAACTCCAATACGTCGGCAAACATCTGCCCATTGCCTGCAAAGGGTCTTCCGATGTTCTGTGCAGACGAGCTGTCATTTTACGCGTCGCTGTCAAAATACGGCGCGTAAAATGACGGCTCATCACAAGAAGTGCAGGACACTTCTTGGGACGTTTTTGGAGCCGTTTTCTCATAGACTCTATTGAAAACAGCTCCAAAAACGGCCGTAAAAAACGCAGTGAAAAACGCGAGTTGCTCAAAAAACGTCTGAAAATCAGGAGCTGTTTTCCCTTGAAAACAGCTCCGTATTTTCAGACGTATTTTGTTAATCGTGTGAACATACCCTTAGACGAAAATTTCCCATAACATGCAACGTCACCACGACTGATGGGCCATAATGATGCCACAGCTGCAATATCACCAGCCTATTCCTCGTAACAAAAATGGTAAACAAACTGTGTTTCCAGACGGTATGAGGCGTCCGGCTCGTTTCTCATAATAAAAAAAACTGGTAAATATTTCGCTATGTTCTCCATAACAAGGAATACTAAGAAACAAAAACCTATAATTGTTCAGACAATCCCAGCATGAGCTTACTTATTTTAACCCCTTAATGACTGGGCCTGAAAAGGCCTTAATGACCTGCTCAATTTTTCTGTTTTTGCCTCTGCATTTCAGCAGGCATAACTTTTTACATTTTTTAGTGACATGGCTGTATGAGGTCTTGTTTTATGCGGGAGAAGTAGTATTTTTCATTTTGTCACGCAGTTTGGGGATAGGAAAAAAATTATTTTTACCACATGAATATAGGAAAAAGCGTTTCTCGGCAGCGCTTTTTTTTTTTTTTTTTTACGGGTTATTACGGTCGTGTAGATACCTAATATGTGTAGGTTTTTTGTTTTTATTAAATATATTTTATGCAAAATAATGTTTTGTTTTTTTTTTAAACCCGTTAAGGGATAACTTTACTTACAACTTTATTTTTTACTTATAATGTGTTAGCATACTCCTGTTTGCTAGTTCATTATACTGTGTCACTTTGATACAGGCTGCTGTTAGGGCAGCACATAGTGTGCCCTAACAACAGGCAAAGTGAACAGACAGCCCTGGAGTCCTCTCTAGGTACCCAGGGCTGACTGCAGAGGGATTCCCCGGTCTTTAATCACGTCATCGGGTTTCCAGTGACTAGATCAAAAAGAGGGGTTCCCTTTGATCATGCCTCAGTCACGGACCGCAGCGATCAAAGGGTTAAACAGCTGGGGTTGGAATGTTTTCCGACCCCGGCTGTATTTAGTAGGCTGCTCGAAGATCAGGAGCTGTAAGTTCACACTTATATTTATCAAATGAGTTGCAAAATGACTAGAAAATATAGTCAAGATATTGACGAGGTTATAAATAATGATTTTTATTTGAAATGATAATTTTCTCCTTCAAACTTTGCTTTCGGCAAAGAATGCTCCATTTGCAGCAATTACAGCATTGCAGACCTTTGGCATTCTAGCTGTTAATTTGCTGAGGCAATCGGGAGAAATTTCACCCCATGCTTCCAGAAGCCCCTCACACAAGTTGGATTGGCTTGATGGGCACTTCTTGCGTACCATACAGTCAAGCTGCTCCCACAACAGCTCTATGGGGTTGAGATCTGGTGACTGCGCTGGCCACTCCATTACAGATAGAATACCAGCTGCCTGCTTCTTCCCTAAATAGTTCTTGCATAATTTGGAGGTGTGCTTTGGGTCATTGTCCTGTTGTAGGATGAAATTGGCTCCAATCAAGCGCTGTCCACAGGGTATGGCATGGCGTTGCAAAATGGAGTGATAGCCTTCCTTATTCAAAATCCCTTTTACCTTGTACAAATCTCCCACTTGACCAGCACCAAAGCAACCCCAGATCATCACATTACCTCCACCATTCTTGACAGATGGCGTCAGGCACTCTTTCAGCATCTTTTCAGTTGTTCTGCTTCTCAAATGTTCTTCTGTGTGAGCCAAACACCTCAAACTTCGATTCGTCTGTCCATAACACTTTTTTCCAATCTTCCTCTGTCCAATGTCTGTGTACTTTAGCCCATATTAATCTTTTCCTTTTATTAGCCAGTCTCATATATGGCTTTTTCTTTGCCACTCTGCCCTGAAGGCCAGCATCCCGAAGTCGACTCTTCACTGTAGACGTTAACACTGGCGTTTGGGTACTATTTAATGAAGCTGCCAGTTGAGGACCTGTGAGGCGTCTATTTCTCAAACTAGAGACTCTAATGTACTTGTCTTGTTGCTCAGTTGTGCAGCGTGGCCTCCCACTTCTCTTTCTACTCTGGTTAGAGCCTGTTTGTGCTGTCCTCTGAAGGGAGTAGTACACACCGTTGTAGGAAATGTTCAGTTTCTTGGCAATTTCTGGCACGGAATAACCTTCATTTCTAAGATCAAGAATAGACTGTCGAGTTTCACATGAAAGCTCTCTTTTTCTAGCCATTTGGAGAATTTAATCGAACCCACAAATGTAATGCTCCAGATTCTCAACTAGCTCAAAGGAAGGTCAGTTTTATAGCTCCTCTAAACAGCAAAACTGTTTACAGCTGTGCTAACATAATTGCACAAGGGTTTTCAAGTGTTTTCTAATCATCCATTAGCCTTCTAACACAGTTGGCAAACACAATGTACCATTAGAACACTGGAGTGATGGTTGCTGGAAATGGGCCTCTATACACTTATGTAGATATTGCATTAAAAACCAGACGTTTGCAGCTAGAATAGTCATTTAGCACATTAACAATGTATAGAGTGTATTTCTGATTAATTTAATGTTCTCTTCATTGGAAAAAACTGTGCTTTTCTTTCAAAAAGGAAATTTCTAAGTGACCCTAAACTTTTGAACGGTAGTGTGTGTGTGTGTGTATATATATATATATAAAAGCAAAATATAGGAGCTGCACCGTAGCATGCAGTGAGGGTGCTATCCTCAGGGGAGACTTGACATGAAACCCCAAATACGCACAATCGCAATCCAGAGGAAAAGAGGCAGCACTCCAATATTATAAAGATCCAAAATTTTATTCACCCAACATAGAGGCAACGTTTCACCTTCCCATTGAAGGCATTTTCAAGCTTGAAAATGCCTTCAATGGGAAGGTGAAACGTTGCCTCTATGTTGGGTGAATAAAATTTAGGATCTTTATAATATTGGAGTGCTGCCTCTTTTCCTCTGGATTGCGACTTATATATATATATATATATATATATATATATATATATATATAGCACATTACATAATTGCAAAACTAGCACAAATTCAGCTTGGTGCAGAGTTAATTTGCAAATTCAGGTTATCCCCTGCCATATAAGTTTGTGCAGGGTAAAACTACAGCATCCAGTATGGCCTGAACTTTAGTAAGGATATGCTGTACAATATGCCCCTAAATATAATAGCCCTATACACTGCGCCCCTGAATAAAATTGTGTCAAACACTGTAAGGTAAAGCACCACACACACGGTGCCCCCTGTAGATCGTGCCATTCACAATGCCTCCTGTAGAAAATGCCCCCTATAGATAGTGCCACTCACAATAAAAAGTAAAAAACAAAAAACAAACGTTATATACTCACATGCCCCCGTTCCTGCGTCGTCCTCCAGCGACACAGGCCTGGTCGCTTCTGACCAGGCCTGCATCCGTAGAACAGTTTGGTATTACCATAATCGTATTGACCCGTAGAAGTTACCATATCATTTTTACCACATGGTGAATGCCATAAAAACAAAACCCAAAAAAGTGTGGAGGGAACACCGTTTTGATATGAAAAACTATAACTCGTCCCGCAAAAAACAAGCCCTCATATGGCTATATCGAAGGAAAAAATATTTTATTTAGTAATGGCTTTTGAAAGGTGGGGAGAAAATAGCAAAAATTAAAAATGTTCTGCAGAGTAAAGGGGTTAACCACTTAACCCCTTCAGGACCCAGCCTGTTTTGGCCTTCAGGACACAGCCGATTTTTTTCAAATCTGTTGTGTTACTTTATGTGGTAATAACATTGGAATGCTTTTACCTATCCAAGCGATTTTTGAGATTGTTTTCTTGTGACATGTAAATTTGCTCGATAATTTTGGAATTAAAGCCAAGTAGAGGTGAAATGTACAAATTTTTTTTTTTTTTGCCAAAATTAATTTCTAATACATTTTTTTTGTAACACAGAAGGTTTTACCAGAGAAATGCAACTCAATATTTATTGCCCAGATTCCGCAGTTTTTAGAAATATCCCACATATGGCCCTAGTGTGGTAATGGACTGAAACACCGGCCACAGAAGCAAAGGAGCACCCAGTGGATTTTGGGCCACTCGTCAGGTTTGAAGAGGTCTTGTGTTACCAAAACAGTAGAAACACCCCAAAAGTTTCCCCATTTTGGAAACTACACCCCTCAAAGAATTTATCTAGTGGTATAGTTTGCATTTTGACTACACAGGTTTTTCGTTAAATTTATTAGAATTAGTCTGTAAAAATGAAAATCGACACTTTTTCTGAAAAAACATAGAAATTTTAATATTTACAAGGAATAATAAAGAAAATGCACCCCGACATTTGTAAAGCAATGTCTCCCGATTACGGCAATATCCCATATGTGGTAATAAACTGCTGATTGTACCCATGGCAGCGCTCAAAAGGGAAGGGGCGCAATTTGTATTTTGGAGCACGGATTTTGCTGGATTGTTTTTCAGTGCCATGCCGCGTTTGTAACGTCCTGGAGGGACCAAAACAGTGGAAACCCCCCAAGTTACCCCATTTTGGAAAGACCTCTCAAGGAATTTTCTAGCGGTATAGTGAGCATTTAGGCCCCACGGGTCTTTTGCAGAATTTGTTAGAATTAGGCCGTGAAAATTAATATCACAATTTTTTTCCACTAAAATGTTGCATTTTCTAATTTTCACAAGAGATAAAGGAGAAAAAAAACAACCAATTTTTGTAAAGCAATTTCTCCCGAGTACGGAAATACCCCACATGTGGTCAAAAGTTTTTTTTCATTAGAAATGAGTTAACCCTTTCAGGACTGATCCATTTTTTGCTTATTTTCGTTTTTCACTCCCCGCCTTCCAAGTTTTTTACGGTGTTCACCGTGCAAGTTAAGTAATGGTATATTGTAATAGTTCGGCCTGTTACGGACGTAGCGATACCAATTTTGTTAATTTTTTTACATTACTTTAGATGAAAAATTGGAAAAGGTTTTTTTTTAAACTTGAAACTTTTTTATGTTTTTATCACTACTAATAACTTTAATTCTTCTACATATTTTATTAGTCCCCTTAGGGGACTTGATCATTGGATCGCTGGTACAATATACTGCAATACTAATTTATTGCAGCATATTGTTATTTTTACAGGCTTCTGTTACCGCACGATCGCTGTTCCTGTTTGTTAGTCCTGGGTGTCAGCTGTAATACACAGCTGACACCCGCAGCATATGGAGCAGGCTCAGCATGTGAGCCCAATCCATACATCAACCCCCGCACCATGACGTGCTATTAAGTCATAGTGCGCAAAGGAGTCAATGCACAGCGGATGGTGTGAATATTGCAATTTTCCACTGATATACCATTTTAGTGCATAATATGTTATGCCCAGTTTGTGCCACTGAAGACAAATACCTCATAAATCGTTAAGCGGGTTCTCTCGGGTATGGTGATGCCATATATGAGGGCGCAAACTGCTGTTTGGGCACGTTCCAGGGCTCAGAAGGGATGGACGCCATTTTGCTTTTGGAGCGCAGATTTTGCTGGGTAGCAGTTCTGTTTGGGGTTTTGCTGGTATTTCAGTTTATAATGTGGGGGCGTATGTAATCTGTGCGGAGAACATCAGGGCATAATAAGAGGGTATAATAATGTGGTAAATAAATAATTATTCATAGATGTGTGGCCGGTGTCGCACTGATAAATGGCGCCCGATCTTATCCGATTTTGGAACACTCTGCACATTTTGCATCGCCATATTCTGAGAGCCAGACCTTTTTTATTTTTTCACCACCGGAGCCGTGTGAGGGCTTATTTGTTGCGGGACAATCTGTAGTTTTCATTGGTACCATTTTGGGGTACATTTGTTTTTTGTTTTTTTTTGATCACTCTATATTCAAGTTTTTTGTAAGCCGGGTGACCATAAACAAAGCAATTCTGACAATGTTTTTTTAGTTTATTTTTTGCAGCATTCACCGTGTGCTATAAATGACAATTTTACTTTATTCTGCGGGTCGATACGATTACGGCGATACCATATGTATATAGGTTTTTTAATGTTTTGCAGCGTTTGCGCAATAAAATCACTTTTTTATAAAATAATTCATTTTTTGTGTCACCATATTCTGAGAGCCATAACTTTTTTATTTTTCAGTCAAAAAAGCTGTGTAAGGGCTTGTTTTTTGCGGGACGGTTTGTAGTTTTTATTGGTACTATTTTCGGTTACATGCGACTTTTTGATCACTTTTTAGTCTCTATTTTAGGAAGGGTGGTGACCAAAAAATAGTGATTCTGGTGTAGTATTCTATTGATTTTCTTTTTTGGGGTGTTCATCGTGCAGGAAAAATAACATTATTCTTTTATAGTTGGTGTCGTTACGAACGCGGTGATACCAAATATGTGTACTTTCTTTAACGTGTTTAATTTTTTTTCCTATAATAAAAGACTTATTATAGGAAAAAAAGTAGTGTTTGTTAATATAACGTATAACTTTTATTTTTACACATTTTTTTTAAAACATTTGTATTACTTTTTTTTTACTTTTTCACTTGTCCCACTAGGGGACATTTAGACTTGCAGCTTTGATCGCTGCCAGAGTACATTACACTACCTACGTAATGTTTTCTAGCTGTCATTGTGATGTGACAGTCACACTGACAGGAAGCCTCGGAGGGTTAATTGCTGAAATCAGCAGCGATGGTCCGCTGACCGGCAAGACTGGAGTGTCAGCTGTCGGGGACAGCTGACTTCCCGGTTCCCGGACACTGTCCGTTAGGACAGTGTGCGCCGGGAACTACTCCGCAACTGTACGTCCTGATGTGGGAAGCAAGCCCTCTGCAGGACGTACAGTTGCGGAGCAGCGCGTGAAGAGGTTAAACACCACAGTCAATGCTGATAGGGTGCTCCTATTGACACTGCCAGCGTGGTTTTTATGCACACTGCTGGGGGTTTTTTTCCTATCATTTTTCTGCCCAAAAAAAGCAACAGCCAGATGTTACATGAAAGTCCTATAGTGATCTATAAAACTAACTACAAAAAAATGTGTTTTTCTTGCGTTTTTATTTCCATGGCTTATTTTTTTATTTTATTTTTTAAACACATATTGCGCTGGGTATGGCATTTTTTTTCTGCCATTCTCCCACAAGTTTCTCAATAGGACATTAAAAATGCCAGAAGAAAACAAGAAAATGAAGGAGGCCTAAGGGTACAGATTTGTTGCAGATATTTTTGTGACCGTCTCATTCATACGAAATGAGGTTTGTAGAAATCCATGCACAGAAATTCACATGAATTTAACAAATCTGCCACATGTGAATTTATCCTAAATATCAGCGTGTCATTGTGCAGGAACTTTATACCACCAATGACCTACATTTGTGTCATTTTGCAGGAAATGGTAAAGCACCATTTTGGGATAGTCAACATAAATAAATAAAAAGAAACACAAATTTTGGTGATTTTCTTTGTAGTTTATTTTGTTCTACTATTACAAATCCCCCTAATCACTGGCTAGATTATACAGAGAGGAATAATATGTTCTGAAAGCTTCAGCAATATCAGATGTGGATGTGACATTTGTAGTTTTAATCTGAGATATGAAGGATTTAGCAGCCTGTTTTTTAAGTAGGGACGTCATTAATTTACTGCCTTTATTCCCATGCACATAAAAACGCTGACGGCAGCGCATGTAGGTTTTGGCCGAGCGAATATTAAGTACATCTTTTAATTTATTCCGCAAAGTGAGAGGTTCCCCTTGTGTCTCATGAGCCATAGTGGCCTTATGTGTTTTTTCCAACACAGAAATCTGCTTCAGGAGGGAAGAGATCTCTCCCATTCTCAATTTATTCAGACGTGATCCCAAGGCAATAAGCTCACCTCTTATCACCACCTTATGCGCCTCCCAAACATACGGAAAAGACACATCAGGCGTTTTAAACGGACAGGCAGTAATACACTGCAATACAAAACTATTGCAGTGTATTATAATAGCGATCGAAGAATCGCATATTAAAGTCCCCTAATGGGACTAGTAAAAAAAAAGTTTAATAAAGTTAATTTAAAAAAAATGAAAAACCCACCTTTTCCCCTTACAAAATGCTTTACTATTAAAAAAATAAAGTTAAAAAGTTACGCATATTTAGTATCGCCGCGTCCGTAACGAACCCGACTATAAATCTATTACATTATTTAACCCGCACGGTGAACGCCGTAAAAAATTTAATAAAAAACTATGGAAAATTTGTTGTTTTCTGTGAATCCTGACTTAAAAAAAATGTGATAAAAAGTGATCAAAAAGTCGCATCTATTCCAAAATGATACTAATAAAAACCACAAGTCTTCCCGCAAAAAAAAGCCCTCATACAACTGCATCGGCGGAACAATAAAAAAACTTATGGCTCTTCAAATATGGGGACACAAACAAATAATTTTGAAAATAAAGCATTTTTACTGTGTAAAAGTAGTAAAAAATACAAAAACTATACAAATTTGGTATCGTTGCAATCGTAACAACCCGCTGAATAAAGTTGTGTTATTTATATCACACGGTAAACGGCGTAGATTTAAGACGCAAAAAAGAGTGGCGAAATTTCAGGTTTTTTACTATTTCCCCCCCCAAATAAAAGTTAATAAAAGTTAATCAATAAATAATATGTACCTCAAAATGGTGCTATTAAAACATACAACTTGTCCCGCAAAAAACAAGACCTTATACAGCTATGTCGACGCAAAAATAAAAAAGGTATAGCTCTTGGAATGCGATGATGGAAAAACTTAAAAAATAGCCTGGTCATTAAGGTCTAAAATAGGCTGGTCATTAAGGGGTTAATCCTAACTGAAAATTCCAGTGAGAACTCTGAGGGAGATATCATGCAGCGGTCTTCAGAAGAAAAGCTAACTTCCCTTAATGTAAATCCTGGACTTCACAGTACAGATCTATCATATAATTCCCCTAATAATGAGGAACCTTCTCCTGACCAATCACAGATTGCTACTACAAGTACAACTCAGAATGGGGGGAAAAAATTCCAATGTAGTAAACCGTTCACAAAAAGTTCAGATGTTTTTACACAGAGGAAAATTCACACACTGAAGAAGCCATATTCCTATTCAGCATGTGGGAAATGTTTCAGAGATAAATCAAATCTTATACATGAGCGAATTCACACAGGAGAGAAGCCATATTCATGTTCTTTGTGTGGGAAATGTTTTGCACACAAATCTAATCTTGTCATACATCAGAGAAGTCACACAGAGAAGCCATATTCATGTTCACTCTGTGGGAAGTTCTTTACAGACAAAAATTATATTATACATGAGAGAATTCACACAGGGGAGAAGCCATTTTCGTGTTCGGAATGTGGGAAAAGTTTTACAGATAAATCAAGTCTTGTTAGACACCAGAGAATTCACACAGGAGAGGAACCATATTCATGTTCACTATGTGGGAAATGCTTTAGAAATAAATCAAATCTTGTTAGACATGAGAGAAGTCACACAGGGGAGAAGCCATATTTATGTTCAAGATGTGGGAAATGTTTTACAAATAAATCAGATCTTGTTGTACATGAGAGAAGTCACACAGGAGAGAAGCCATATTCATGTTTAGAATGTGGGAAATGTTTTATTACTAAAGCCAGACTTGGGGATCATCAGAGAAGTCACACAGGCAACAAAACGTTTTGATGTTTTATGTGGAAAATATTTTACAAGGAAATACAATTTTGAAACTTACTAGAGAGTTCATATTCTTGTTTGAAATGGGGAAAAAGCTATAAAAAATATATATTTATTTTTAACTCATCAGGATTTTAACAGAAGTTAACAGCCAATAAGTGTTGATTTATTTTTATTTTTTTAATGAAATTAGCCTGGATCTGCCAATTTCACAGATCTTTTCTCCACAGAACGAAATGACTCTAACCTCTACAACATGCGCAAGACCAAAGAGCTTTCTAAGGATGTCAGGGAGAAGATCATAGACCTCCACAAGGCTGGAATGGGCTACAAAACTATAAGTAAGACGCTGGGTGAGAAGGAGACAACTGTTGGTGCAATAGTAAGAAAATGGAAGACACACAAAATGACTGTCAATCGACATCGATCTGGGGCTCCATGCAAAATCTCACCTCGTGGGGTATCCTTGATCCTGACGAAGGTGAGAGCTCAGCCGAAAACTACACAGGGCGAACTTGTTAATGATCTCAAGGCAGCTGGGACCACAGTCACCAAGAAAACCATTAGTAACACATTACGCCGTAATGGATTAAAATCCTGCAGTGCCCGCAAGGTCCCCCTGCTCAAGAAGGCACATGTATAGGCCCGTCTGAAGTTTGCAAATGAACATCTGGATGATTCTGAGAGTGATTGGGAGAAGGTGCTGTGGTCAGATGAGACTAAAATTGAGCTCTTTGGCATTAATTCAACTCGCCGTGTTTGGAGGAAGAGAAATGCTGCCTATGACCCAAAGAACACCGTCCCCACTGTCAAGCATGGAGGTGGAAATATTATGTTTTGGGGGTGTTTCTCTGCTAAGGGCACAGGACTACTTCACTGCATCAATGGGAGAATGGATGGAGCCATGTACCGTCAAATCCTGAGTGACAACCTCCTTCCCTCCACCAGGACATTAAAAATGGCTCGTGGCTGGGTCTTCCAGCACGACAATGACCCGAAACATACAGCCAAGGCAACAAAGGATTGGCTCAAAAAGAAGCACATTAAGGTCATGGAGTGGCCTAGCCAGTCTCCAGACCTTAATCCCATCGAAAACTTATGGAGGGAGCTGAAGATCCGAGTTGCCAAGCGACAGCCTCGAAATCTTAATGATTTACAGATGATCTGCAAAGAGGAGTGGGCCAAAATTCCATCTAACATGTGTGCAAACCTCATCATCCACTACAAAAAAACGTCTGACTGCTGTGCTTGCCAACAAGGGTTTTGCCACCAAGTATTAAGTCTTGTTTGCCAAAGGGATCAAATACTTATTTCTCTGTGCACAATGCAAATAAATATATATAATTTTGACAATGTGATTTTCTTTTTTTTTTTTTTTATATGTATTTTCTATCTCTCACTGGTAAAATTAACCTAGCCTAAAAATTCTAGACTGTTCATGTCTTTGACAGTGGGCAAACTTACAAAATCAGCAAGGTATCAAATACTTATTTCCTTCACTGTATATGTGTGTATATGTATATACACATATATATATAATATGTATGTGTATGTATAATACATATAATGTATCATGAGCCAGGGCTGTAACATCAACAGCCCTCGTCATGAATACGGTTATAAACACAGCAGGACAATTAGCATTGCCCTGCTTTGTTTGGAAACCATGGAGACAGGAGATAGTTATCCCCTGTCTCCATTTCAAATCTCCCGCGCGCATGGACAGTCTCGCGCGTGCGCTCATGAGTCGGCTGGTGATACATTATAACCATGCCGACCCATGCTAGCCGGGGGGCAAGCGCCACTCGTCCCCCGCTGCGAGCGTACCGGCAGGGTCAAATAGCCCTGCGTCGGTACGCTCAGGAGCTGAAGTCGACCTCACCGCTCTGCCAACGAGCAGCAGCTGGGACCTGCCTGCCACCCACACCACCACGAACCGGCTCACCTCTCCTGTCCTGTCTCCTCCAATGACGGCTCCTGTCTCTTGCTACGGCTCCTGCTTCCACCAACGAGTCACGCTAAGTATCAAGTATAGCAACAGCTACACTTAACCCTCTCTCTCCCTGAATCCTCCTGTTGTAATCCTTGCTCTCCTTGGGTCCCTGTGTTAACCCTTATTGTCCCTGAGTTAACCCTTTGCTCTCCCTGAGTACTGTCTCTACTCTCCCTGAGTACTGTCCCTAAGTTAACCCTTGCTTCCCTGAGTAACCCTTGGTGTCCCTGAAGTTCCCTGAGTTAACCCCTTGCTCTCCCTGAGTACTGTCCCTACTCTCCCCGAGTACTGTCCCTAAGTTAACCCTTGCTTTCCTGAGTAACCCTTGGTGCCCCTGCTGTCCCTGAAGTCCCTGAGTTAACCCCTTGCTGAACCCTGTTTACCCTTGCTGCCCTAAGTACCCTGCAATGACCCTTGACCTGTACATCCCCAGGTACACAGAAACCCATTCCCCTTGTTCCTCCTTATTCCGTATGAACCCTTAGTGTATAGGGAAAGTTATATTGGGAGGGAGTGGGAAAGAGATAGTGAGCGTGTGAGAATTACAAGTAATTTATGTGTATTGTGTTGTAACGTAACTGTATTCATATGTATGTTTAGGTAAGTGGGTGGCGGTATAATTAGGGTTGTGATACCGTGTTTATACTGTACTGTGATTAGTTACTGTATTTTATATCAGTGATTACTCTGTTAATAAATATTATCTTTATTTACTATACGGTCTTATTCCCAGGAGTAGCAGCAAAAGCAATTAGATTGTTGTTAGTATAAGGAAAAGGTAGGGGAACTAGGCATAACCCTAGTGACCCTGATTTATAAAGGCAGTAGTAATAGTGGGTGTCACTAACCAGTGAATCCTGCTATTACCCCACCCCCTTTAACAAGTAGTAATATATATATAAAAAATAAATTATATATATATATATATATATATATATATATATAAAATTTATTATCTTTGTAAATGTATTGACCTGCAGAGTAAAGATAACATATTTTTCCCAGTTTCCAACTACAACTCGCCCCACAAAAGTAAACCCCTTATACGGGTATATCGGTGGTAAAATAAAAAAGTTATGGCCGGGTGGGGAGTAAAAAACCAAAATGAAAAATGGCTGCGGCAGAAAGGGGATAAGATATAACGAAGGTATAACAGGCACTACATGGGACCTTTAACCCCTTAATTACCAGGTCTAAAAAGGCCTTAATGACCAACTATTTAATTTTTTTCATTTTTGCATCTCATTGATGTAGGTTTGTAAGGCCTTGTTTTATGCAGGAGTTTTTTTTAAAAAAAATTGCGGGGTTGAAAAAATGACTGTACAAGTTACATCATTTATTTTTGCTTCTAAAATATAGGAAAAAGCGATTTTCAGTATTTTGCTTATTTTTTATCCCGTTCACGTTTCGAAGGTTATTATGGTCGTGTACATACCCAATATGTGTAGGTTTTTTATTTATATGTAATTTAACTGGTTCCCGACCGCTGGCTGTATTTTTGCGGTCAGGGTCCTTAAAACCCGAGCCATAGACTTTTTACTGCTCGGGTTTTAACTTGCTGCCCGCGCGATCGGGCAGCTGAATGTCGGGTCTCCGGCTGTCAGTGACTGCCGGGGACCCTGAGGAGAGGATAGAAGCAGCTTTCGCTGCTTCTGTCTTCTCCGAAGTCTTTTTACACAGCGCTCAATGAACGCTGTGTATAGGAATAGAGACAGCAGCAGCATAGGAAATGTTATCCCCCCTTTTATGTAATGTCACTTTCTATTAAAAATAAATAGGTATTTTTTTTCAACCCACTAAGTCCATCAGGTTCAACCTTTTTAAGCTTACAAATTCCAGATGATCCAGAGGCTAAAAACAATCTCCAAGGTCCACGGTAGCTGACCGTCATCATTCCCCGCTTACCGGCAGCAGTGATCGCGGGACTCTGAATTCTTGCTGGCATCTCCTTCCCCTAAGACGCTGGCACACACTGCTCTCTCCTCCGGCCAATGCCCATAGAGTGTGCACTCTCGTCCCCGGTCTTAAAGGGCCAGCACGCGCACCAGACGTTTCACCCCAAACCAATCCCAGCACACCCGGGACTTTAAAAGGAACTCTGCCCACTTCCTCATTGCCTGAGAAATGTTGTGTCTAACCCTGGGTAGGTCTGCAAAGGTTCCCAAGCGTTATCTTGTATCCTATATCCAGTGTCTATGATACGTGCCAAGCCCAGTGTCTGTGCCAAGTCCAGTGTCCATGTCCAGTGTCCTTATCAAGTCCTATGTCTGCAACGACTTCAGTATCCGTGTCTGGTGTCCCAAACAAGTCCTGTTGTCCAGCATAAGCCAGTTTCTGATCATCCAGCACAAGCCAGCTTCAAAGAGTCCAGCACAAGCCAGCTTCAAAGAGTCCGGCGCAAGCCTGCTTCCAATTATCCATCACAAGCCATCTACCCAGGTACTCTTGTCCTAAGAGACTATTATTGACTGTCGTTTGACCAGCTGCTACTCCGATAAGGCGGAGTAACCCAGTGGTTCCACATACCCTAGTCGTGACAATCTGAACAGGGCAAGAACCCAATTCTCTATAAAGTGAAAAATATACTCCTCATGTTGTAGAGATCATAAGAGCAGCGCAGATCAGTCATTGGTTATATAAGAGGATGTTCAAACATGGAGAAACTGTTACAGAAATTTCTGTGATTGTACAACTAATCTGAATGATAATAAAAATGTATGCACCTGCTGCAGAAGAACAACATTCAGATATATGGAAACTTCTACTACAAATCTGTCAACATTTCCTAGTTCAGCACTGCAGCAAAGCAAGGAACAGGTGATCGGAGATCAGGAATCACATATCTGTAAATACTGTAAAAAAAATATCTATATCTTCTTACCTTGTGATGTGTATGGCCGGTAGTTCCCCATCATGACCTCCTCGTATAGATCCTTGTGTCCTTCTAGATACTCCCACTCATCCATGGAGAAACAGACAGTGACATCCTGACAACTTATAGGAACCTGACACACACAATGATACAGTCATCACCCAGACACCTCCAGTGCTGTTACTGTAGAATTTCCCAGCAGTCACCTCTCCAGTCAGCAGCTCAGTCATCTTGTAGATCAGTTCTAAGATCTTCTCATGTATCCGGGAGTGAGGGGGAGGCTCTGTGATGGGGCTCTGACTACTGCTCCATCCTCCTGACCCATGGATGATGGGAGTCGTACAGTCACCCGATGTCTTCACTATTGTGTACTCCTGTGTATGGAGAGAGACACTTAGAGAACTGAACACCATATTCCCCCCTCAGTAGAAATGGGGAGATTGTGACACCGCTGTATAGAGCTCTAGTAACCCCACAATTGTAAGGGTATGTGCACACACAAAATAAAAAAAAAATCTAAAACTACGAAGCTCTTTTCAATGGAAAATAGCTCCTGATTTTCAGCAACTTGCGACTTTCGCACCCTTTTGGAGCTGTTTTTCAATAGAGTCAATGAAAAACGGCTCCAAAAACGGCTCAGGAAGTGACATGCACTCTTTCGCGGCCGTGTTTTTAGAACAGGCGTTCTGCTACCGATTTTTCGGCCGTTACTTGCCCGAAAATTGGCTGAAAATAAGCCGTGTGAACGTACCCTAATACTGGAGACCTCACCTACAAAAAGACATTGAGAAAATAGAACGAGGCCAAAGCAAAAAAATGGAAATAATATGGGGGGGTCTAGATGGACCATGTGCTCTCCTCCTGCCGTCATCTTCTATGTTTCTATATAGATGTCATCCTGATCCTCCTGGTTCCTTGTCATTCTCATTGCTCTACAACATTATTATTGGCTGCATTGGTGACATGACACATAACTGACCATATTGGTGGCTGATCTTCAGCTTCTTGACGTCACTTGGAAGGTCTGGACACGGTTATACAGGACACTGGATTCTTCCTATTATGTATTGTCCCTTCCCTATGTGGGACTTGTTCTATAATGTAGAAAAGTTTACCTCTCCGCTCAACAGGTAGATGATCTCCAAAGTGAAGTCTAATATTCTTCTGCTCATCTCATTCCTGTCCTTGTCCATCCTTGGTGGGTCATTCAGGAGAAGGAACGTTGTGGAGGAGAAGATGAGAAAACTGGAGGAGCTGGAGGATCTAGTACAGCAGACGTCTTTATGAAGAAAGGAGAAGATGGAAATTATACAGGGGACGACATCATGTGTGACATACAGAACCTCACTTATTGATCATTGAGAGAAACATCTTCTCAGAACCGTCACCACATGGAATAAAGGGGTATTCCCAACACGGAAATTTCTCCCCAGGATATGCCAGAAATGTCAGATAGATGCGGCTCCACCTCTGGCCGTGCTCGGCTGTTTCTGGAACTCCTGTACAAGTGAATGGAGAGAGTCGTGCACATGTGTGGTCACCTGTCCATTCATTCTCCGCCTGGATGTAGTCATCACCTCAACAGGTGGGTCGGGGGACCCCCGTTCTCCACATAGAGGTGGGACCCCCATATATCAGACATTTGCGACATATATCTCAGGTGAGAAGAGTAAAATGAAGACACTTGCAATATGCAGTCAGTGTTTGATATGAACTGTGAGGTTCTGCAGCAGCTGAGGTGACATTATATATAAAGAGAACATGCCGTGTGATCTCTTATCATCATGTTACAGCGCAGGTGGAGCGGAGTAGAGTGATACATTGTTTTGTGGGATAAGATTCAGTATAAACTTGTATTTTACTCATTTAACTCCTTCCTGCACAGGACATTTACCGCTCAGGAGTTGTTCACATAACATAGGGAAGACCGGATACCCTGCTGCAAATGCTGGACACCTTGCGTGTCGTGGGTTGTATTTGCTGCGTGTGAACAATCCCTTAAACCGCACGGTGAACGACATTAACAAGAAATGTATAAAAGTCATTGAATAAGTTGTATGTAGCGAATATTATGTCATTACAAAATACGACTCGTCCCACAAAACATCCGACCGCTACAAAGACCAGAAATAACAACTTACCAAGCGCAGTTCAGAGCGACCCAGCAGAGAAGCTGGTTTGTAGGGGGAGAGCCGGTGACATTATGAAGACCGCCCGCTCCAGGTAAGGTGTGTGTCTCTGTCTGTTTCTCTCTCATAGCCACCCCGCACACCTTCTGTAACTATGTGTGTCTGTGTAGCAGAGCTATGTGTGTCTCTGTAGCAGAGCTATGTGTGTCTGTGTAGCAGAGCTATGTGTGTCTGTGTAGCAGAGCTATGTGTGTCTGTGTAGCAGAGCTATGTGTGTCTGTGTAGCAGAGCTATGTGTGTCTGTGTAGCAGAGCTATGTGTGTCTGTGTAGCAGAGCTATGTGTGTCTGTGTCGCAGAGCTATGTGTGTCTGTGTCGCAGAGCTATGTGTGTCTGCGTCGCAGAGCTATGTGTGTCTGCGTCGCAGAGCTATGTGTGTCTGCGTAGCAGAGCTATGTGTGTCTGCGTAGCAGAGCTATGTGTGTCTGTGTTCGCGCTTTCCCGTTGATGTAAATGGGAAGCTTAATCAAGCGTTTGACGCTTTTTTTCGCATGTTTTTTTTACGCATTTTGTGTGCACATTTTTGCGCATAATTAGGACTCCCATTGACTATGGGAAAGTTTGGCACGTTTTACGTGCAAAGGAATTGACTCGACACTACTTTATTTACACAACATGTTTTTTTAAAACGCGTGTGTAGAAAAGCACTTTGTATGTACAAACAGTGCACTTTACCAATTATGTAAATAAAAAACGTAATCAAGTGTTTTTTTATGTGGTTTTTGGCACGTAAAATGCGCAAAAAATGTGTCAAATACACGCCGTGTGAACCTGTCAACTGAAAAGTCATTCACTTCACTTTCATCATTCTTAGGGTATGTGCGCACACAATATCAAAAATGTCTGAAAATATGAAGCTGTTTTCAAGGGAAAACTGCTCCTGATTTTCAGACATTTTTTTTAGCAACTCCACTTCGGAACAGAGTGCTGTATTTCTCATAGAAATCAATGGGCAGATGTTTGGAGGCATTCTGCTTCCGATTTTTACGGCCCAAAAATAAGCAGCCTGAACATACCCTTAGGCATCATTTACACGAGTGTAATATACGCGCGTGCTTTTCACGCGTGTCGTACACACATATATTACTCTATGGGGCAGTGCAGACAGTGCTTGAATTTTGCGCAGCGCGAGTCCTATATTCGTGCGTTTTTTGCGCATCACGCACCCATTGAAGTCAATGGGTGCGTGAAAAACACGCATGACACACGGAAGCTCCTGCGTTGCATGCACGTTTTTCACGCATCACTTGTTATGTCCATGAAAAAGAGTTTATAAAGGTCCAAA
Source organism: Rhinoderma darwinii (assembly GCF_050947455.1). Classification (NCBI taxonomy): domain Eukaryota; kingdom Metazoa; phylum Chordata; class Amphibia; order Anura; family Rhinodermatidae; genus Rhinoderma; species Rhinoderma darwinii. The sequence continues at coordinate 639,806,870 of NC_134687.1, read as the reverse complement.
CAAGCACAAACCAGGAAGTGCTTGCGTTTCCTATGCGAGTGGCCCAGACTGGAAACTACACCCAGAGAACTGCAGGCATGCCGGGTGGGCTGGATGTGGAGAGGCTCATCAGCCTGGTACAGGAGAAGGGAGAAATCTGGGACACCCGCGCGGAGTCGTATCACGATTGCACGGCCAAGGAGGACGCCTGGGAGCAGATAGCCCAGGCGCTATTTGGGTCCGACTGGGAGAGCACCAGGACCCGCGACCGCAGTAGGATGGGTGAGTACATGTGTTTAGAAACGATGCAATGTCATCCCTATTGAAGTAGTGTGTCCCTGTCTGTGTCTTTAGCTAAATGCCCAACTTATGTTTTGTGTTGCTGACGCATCACCGTGTAGCATGTAATTTGCTGGGTAGGGCCCCTCAGGTATTTTAGGGCCGAGTTGTTTGTGTGTTATCGCAATGTGTGACCATGTATTTGTTTTTCCTCCAACAGTCCTGGATATCAAAACCCGTTGGCGTAGCTGTAGGTACCAGTTCCACCGAGAGATGGGCGACAGAGGCAGAAGTGGGGATGGGGCTTCAAAAAAGCGCCCCTATATCTACACCAAGAACCTTATGTTCCTGAAGGACATCATGGAGATGCGCTCGTAAGTAAATGTGCTATTGCATGTGTAAAATGTTTGTTTGCACAGGTCATGTTCACCATCGTGTTGTTTTGGGCAATGATCTCTATTGTGTTCTCATAATGTTTTCAAATTACAGAACCACCGACAATTTGCTTGATACAGAGGAGGAGAGTGACCTGCCTGAGTCAGGGCTGCAACCTCCCGCCAGTCAAGTGCTGCTCCTTAGCCCGAGGCCAACACCCCTGGACCCCGCCCCAGTAGAGTCGGGCCCTGCCGTAGTCTCTCCGCCTGAGGACCACACCCCGCGACCAACAACAAGACGCCGACGCACTTAGCAGCCAGCCGCCGCGGCCCAGGTGGATACTCGGGTACTGGAGTACCTTCGACGAGTGGCGGACGAGGACGGGCATGACTTCTTTGCCCGGGGAATTGTTCCCCTGCTGCGGAGGGTCCCAGAGGATAGGATGGCACGCCTACACGCGGCCATCATAACCCTTATTGATTCCTCAACACCCCCCCACAATCCGCACCACTGCTTCACAGCGATCAAGCAGTGGCGCGGATTTGCCCTGGCTAGCACCACGTCTAATTTGCCAGCCCCATACCACCCACCCACCCACCCCTAGCGCACGGCCTCACCCTTATTTCAGACCCATGGCTCCCCCTTTCCCTGGGCCAAGTTACCAGGGCCATCATCAGCACCTCTATGCTGGAGAGGAACATCCTCAGCAGCTCCATGGCCAGCATAGTGGTGCTGAAATGGCCGCATACTCCTCCCCGGGCCACCACTACCAGCACTTGTGAAAGTGCCTGTGTGCTGTGCGGAGCAAGGCACATTAGTCAAGGGCTCTAAAGTGTGCCCACTTGCGGTTTACACCATGTTGCTGTGTATTTATTTTTGTTTTGTTGGGTTCCTTTGCACCCCGTGTTTGCTGTGCATTGTAAAAAGTAAAACCAGGTTGTTGACAGTTGCAATTGCGTGGTGTTTTTTTTTCACACCCCTCCACACAATGTTTGCTGCAAATGTTTTTTACTGTACACTCACACACTGCTGGCCTTGGCCCCAAATTCGTGCACACGTTCTATGAGGTATTAGTACATCTTTCAGGGTTTGCCATTGTTTGCAAGAGATGTGAAAGTTGGCGTGCTGTCATGTGACAATAGCTACACTAAGGACAGGCGCGATTTGAGTCGCCGAACTTTTGGCCAACCATCATTCATTCTCCTGAAAACAGTTTCAGGAATGGCAAATGGCCCGATCAAACCCCAACAGATGTAAGCTCGCAACCCACGTCAAGGGTCCTCATGTATTGCGAGTCCCTAACACTACACGGCCATAACCTAAAACACCAAACACTGGCCACTTGGGACCTGTGGACTGAAAACGTCCAAAAATATGCAACCCTTTAAATTACATCAAGCCCCCATGGTGCGTCTCCTGATGGGTTCTCAATATATGCCGCCAAACTATCCCACACTCGAAGTCCGTATGTGAGAGATCTCCCTAGAGGAATCGCCGGGACAGTGTCACTGGGGGCTGCATGTGTTAGTATATATTCGGCATCAAAGGTAGCATCATGAATGCGGCAGAAGTTATGCAGAACTACACACGCTTATATGACACGTGTTACATTCCACGTGGACAATTGCATTGTAGACAGAAACACCCGCCATCTGTTAGACATAATGCCAAAGGCACATTCCACACATCTTCGAGCTCGGCATAGGCGGAGATTGAACATGCGGCGACGCTCATCCAAGACCCTTCTTGCAAACTGCCGCATTACTTGCCTTGTCAGGGCAAACCCCTCATCCGCAACGATGACATATGGGATTGGTGGGCCGCTGGAGCCAGGGAGGATCGAAGGTTCCGGCACCGCCAGTCGATTATTCAAATGTCGTTTACCCATTCTTGAACGAAAGATCCGTGCATCTGCCGAGCTTCCATACGAGCCTATGTCAACAATTGTGAAACAATAATTTGTGTCCGCCAAGGCCAACAATACCATAGAAAAAAACTGTTTGTAGTTATAGTATCGCGAGCAATTAGGAAATTGAGTTGCTCGAAAAAATCCCTCCGAAATTCGTAGCCACTGTTCTGTTGTGGGCTGAGGCATGACCGTGGGCTTTAATCTCTGCCACAGCACGACACAGGTGGATGTGACAATGAAGGAAATTGTGGTCACTCCCAAAAGAAACTCAAAATGTAACGAATGGTAACTATTGCCTGTGGCCAGAAATCTAAACGCAAGAGAAAACAAAACCAATAAACAGCACATGTTAGGGCGGACTTGTAAAACAGACAGCGTCATTGAAGAAGTATAATTGCAAGTGCACACATACCTCAAGGTCACAAGCAGGCGTTCCTCTGGGGAAATGCAGCGTCTCATGTTGGTATTCTGGTAGGTGATTCCAGGGCGAATCTGCGCAAGCAGGAGATCAAATGTGGACACAGACATGCGGCAGAACGCTCTAAATTTTTCGGGGTGCCGACTTAAGTCCTCATAGAGAGTATGAAAATGCCCTTTGGAGGTTTGTTGGGCCACAAGTGGATGAACCCAAATGCGACTTCTTCCACGCGTCTGGTGCTGCAGCATGGGTCGCCGTTCGCCAAATCGACGCAAAATCATCCACGAAAAAAACAACATGCCAGCGACTGAGAAGGCATAACTGTGCCTTGCAAGTAAAAACACGTGTCAACTGTTGAAACACACACTGGGGTTTCTGCAGAGGCTGCAATGAAGGCGCAAAACCAGTCTTTTCAGCAAGCAAGGGTTGGCCCAGCCGGCCTATTTGTAGGCTGGCCTCGCATTAACTACCGCTGCATTTTTAACGCGCTTTTTAAACGCAGGTCGCGCGCGCGTTAAAAACGCAACAACGCTGCGTATATGCATGCAAAATGCAATGGCAACGCGCGCAATACGCAGCGTGTTTTACGCGCGCAAAACGCACACGCTCGTGTAAATCAGGCCTTAGGGTATGTGCACACAGTGTTTTCAGTCGTTTTTCGGGCCGCAAACGTCCCTGAAAAACAGTTGAAAAATCCGAAGCAGAACGCCTACAAACATCTGCCCATTGATTTCAATGGGAAATATGGCCTTCCGACGGGGCGTTTTTTTACACCCCATTTTCAAAAGACCCCTGCGAAAAAGAGGTGCATGTCACTTCTTGGTATGTTTTTGGAGCTGTTTTTCATTCACTCTATAGAAAAACAGCTCCAAAAACGGCCATAAAAATTGCAGCGAAAAATGTGTTTGATTAAAAAACAGTTGAAAATCGGGAGCGGTTTTCCCTTGAAAACAACTCCGTATTTTCAGACCGTTTTTTAGTAAGCGTGTGAACATACCCTTAGCCTTTTGGTGTGTCCTATAGCTTCTGCCAGCGGCCGTTTGTACATTCACTCCCAAAATGGCAGCCGGGCAATGCTTAGCAATTTGAAGACACCTTTTCCTGGCTTGTAGCCAAAAATAAGGAGTCTGTTTGGCATCATATACAGGGGGGGGCTGTGTGGCATATACAGTGAGGCTGTGTGGCATATACAGTGAGGCTGTGTTGCGGCATATACAGTGAGGCTGTGTGGCGGCATATACAGTGAGGCTGTGTGGCGGCATATTCAGTGAGGCTGTGTGGCGGCATATTCAGTGAGGCTGTGTGGTGGCATATACAGTGAGGCTGTGGCATATACAGGGGGTCTGTGTGGCATATACAGGGAGGTGTGTGGCATTTATAGGGGGGTTTGTGTGGCATCATATATAGTGAGGCTGTGTGGCATCATACAGTGAGGCTGTGTGGCATCATATACAGTGAGGCTGTGTGGCATCATATACAGGAGGTGTATGCAATCATACAGGGTGGTGGGTTGCATCATATACAGGGAGGTGTGTGGCATCATATACAGGGAGGTGTGTGGCATCATACAGGAAGGCTGTAAATAGTGTCTAGTTCAACATGTGACCTTCTTTCGGGTGTTTTCAGGGGGCTGGGACAAAAAAAGCCTGATCAATGAAATTAATCCGTTTTTTTAACGCCCATGAACAACTGATGCAAAATGGATGTCAAACGGCCATTAAAAATGGACAGACAGACTGGAAATGGATGAAAATTTAGAGACCCAAAACGGCCATGAAAAATTGACAGTTGATCAGTTTTTAATGGACATTTTTTTTCACTGTCGTGTGAATAAGGCCTACAGCTGCTACTACTTCAGAACACCATTGATGTTAGGTACTGAATATGGTATCAGCAGCTTCTGCAGTTATATCTGTATGACCCTCATGCTAACAAAACACTCTCTGTGCCGATCTACAAACAACTAGCCCTACGCGTTTTATTACTCTTAGATAACTCTGCCGTGAGTCGTCAGGGGCTTGAGGAGTTAATAGATTAGACCCTCTGGCATTCCAGAGGTTTCTGTAAACAATGTACAAGGTCTGCAATTATAGCATGGACATAAATGCCAGCCACTGTCAGCGGCAAAGTGCTCCACCTTTTAAAGACCGAGTACCCTCCCCCATAATGAGGTCACTGTCACCTTCAGCCAATGAATTGGAATTTCATCATAGTAAAGTCCCGCCCCGATTTTCAAGGGCTCGACTGTGCTGGCCAATCAATGGTCTGCATTGATACGGCCTCCCCTCATGACATGAGGGGGCGTGGTTGAAGCTCTGGAGTCAGCCATGTTGGTAATGGGCATGCCCCGTCTCTCCATACGTAGCCGCAACATCAGGCTGTACAGTCCGCTCCTACACGTCAGAGTGGAAAGGGCAGCATCGGGACTCGCTTTGCCTATAATAAGCCATGCCAGATCTGGCTAAATCTATCTGTCAGATACAAGTGACAGTTATTAGGGGCTTGGGTGATACAAGAACGTATGCCAGGCTATTAGCAATATATAAAAATGACATATTCCATTGCAGATATCGAGTTCTATAGGGTATATTGATCTATATGAGATTAGATGAAACTTGCATATGACACATAGTCATTAATTCCATACAGATGTAGTGTTCTCAACTGATAGATCCATCTATAACCTATCTATTTACTAACAGTATGGTGGCATTATTCAGACACTGTGTGGTGTTCCGGTATTATTTGATCCTTGCATGGTGGTATTATTTGGTAACTGTTTGACTGCATTATTCAATCATTATGTAGTGGTGATATTAGGTCATTATATAGTGATATTATTCATATGTGGTGGATATATGTGCTATTCCCTTGGGTTTGCGCCCCTGATCTTTTTAGACCCTAGCTGGGCCTCCGCCTAGATTTGAATAAATACACACTGGAATACCAAGTCACAGCATCCTTTTTTACGGTTTAATTTCTACAAAAACTACAATGACGGTGGCCCCCGTCTCCCCCTCATAAAGATATAAACTATAGGACAAGCTCCAAGCACAACGTCATTAGGTGAGCACAACCAAATCACCTCTGTTTTTTCTCCAAAAACTATTTGGGCGATGCACTGTGTGCCGTGTACTCCTTTTTCTTTCCTTAATATCTACTGGTAGAAGACATTTAAGATAGTCTACAGAGCCTACATCTCCCCTTTTAGGGCATGCCCACACGTGGCGGATTTCCTCCGCAACTGTCCACAACAATGCCGCACAGAATCTGCGTTGCAGATTCTGCGGCGGATCTGCCCAAAATGTGCAGTAAATTTATGCGGACTAGCTGCTGCGGTCTGCGGGAAAAGTGCTTCCCTTCTCTCTATCAGTGCAGGATAGAGAGAAGGGACAGCACTTTCCCTAGTGAAAGTAAACGAATTTCATACTTACCGGCCGTTGTCTTGGTGACGCGTCCCTCTTTCGGCATCCAGCCCGACCTCCCTGGATGACGCGGCAGTCCATGTGACCGCTGCAGCCTGTGATTGGCTGCAGCCGTCACTTAGACTGAAACGTCATCCTGGGAAGCCGGACTGGAGACAGAAGCAGGGAGTTCTCGGTAAGTATGAACTTCTATTTTTTGGACAGGTTGCTGTATATTGGGATCGGTAGTCACTGTCCAGGGTGCAGAAACAGTTACTGCCGATCGCTTAACTCTTTCAGCACCCTGGACAGTGACTATTTACTGACGTCTCCTAGCAACGCTCCCGTAATTACGGGAGCCCCATTGACTTCCTCAGTCTGGCTGTAGACCAAGAAATACATAGGTCCAGCCAGAATGAAGAAATGTCATGTCAAAAAAGCAAGACGCATCCGCAGCACATATAACATTTTCATGACAGCTGCGGACTTCATTGCGGAATTTAGAATCTCCATTGAAGTCAATGGAGAAATTCCGCCATGAGTCCGCAACCAGTCCGCCACTGCTCCGCAACAGCCCTAGCATGCTGCGGACACCAAATTCCGCTCCGCAGCCTATGCTCCGCAGCGGAATTTTACACATCGTCTAAACGAACACTGCTAAATAAAAGTGGAAGTCAATGGACAAACGGCTCCGCTGCGGATTAACGCTGCAGAGTGTCCGCTGCGGAATTCAAGAGGAATTCCGCCACGTGTGCCTTTGCCCTTAGTCTTTTACATCAGTACCATAGTGGAGGAATAAGTTGAGTTATGAAGCTGGAGAAAAGGATTTTCAGATAAAACCCTACTCCGGGTTTTCATTAATGTATGCCCCTCTATTAAAACGTGTAAGGTAGTGCTATCATTGTCTGAAACTGAAACACAGCACTGTTATTTGTCTGCTGTACTTTTCACTACTTGTCTCTTAGCATTTCAAACAGGATCCCACCAGAGATAGGAAGAGAAAGCAGTGGAAATAAAAGACATATAATGTATTACATCATATTCTACAGGCAGTGGCGGATCATCTTTAGGACGGCCGCCCGAGGCCCAAGGCTCCCAGGGGGCCCATAACCGCATGGGCCCCCTCATGCCCAGTGGCATAGCTAGCACCAGAGGGGGCCCCGCTGCCAGTGCCGCACCTGCCATGAGGAGAGGAGAGCTTCTGGCATCAGAAGGCAAGGTACAGTATTTCTAAGGGGGTGGCATAGCAGCCAAGAACTGCTGTCCGACTCCCAGCTATTAGTAGCCGTGGTCTGTGCTGCTATCTTAAAACTCCCTGTGCTACTTTAGAAGCTCCCCCTTCAGCCCCCCTTCCCTGCTCTTCACACCTCTCCTGCTGCTGCTGTTACCAGTTGGGACATGAGGGAGGGGAGATGGTCTGCGGCACTGTGTCAAGCCATCAAGCTGCTGAACGCCCTTCACAAATATCCTACATAAAAAGAAAGTGCATTTGTGTTTACAATGTGTACTTTCTATGTGTATAATGTGCATTTTCGTGTGTCTGTGATGTATACATGTGTATGTATGTATGTATGTATGTGTATATATAGTGTGTGTATGTATGTATGTATGTATGGTGTATATATAGTGTGTATATACAGTGCCCACCAAAAGTTCCGGAACACCCTCATAACTTTTGAATGGCTCGAGGTAGAGGGTTGAAATTTGATGGGATTTAATGGGGTCATAATATCTACCAGTGAATGCCAACACAAAACACCACCACCCCCTTGGGGGCGGAAGGGGTGGGCGGGGGCAGCAAAATCTTAAATGGCACGGGGGTCGAGTAGGGGCTCATTTGAAAGCTCTTTTCAATACGAAAACAATGCCGCAATCAATTTTGAGATAGGATTTTTCGCTGAGATATTTAACTTCAAAGTTATCTTCATTATCGGCTACCGCCGGTGTTAGCATTACCCAAAATGTACCACGCGGGTAAAATCCTAAATGTGTGTGTGTGTGTGTGTGTGTGTGTGAGCTTGGGAATGTCACATCAAGGTGGCTTTAAATTACGTATTATTACAATCGGCTTCGGCGATACAAAATGGACCTTGTCTATGATTGTAACATGATTTCAGGTGTACACATTTTGGTAGTCGCTTGTGAATTTCAGAGAGCGCTAATTCGGAAAGTAATTTCCATTTTTGTACATTTCTATTGTCATATCACAAAATGCATTTGACCGTAACGGAAAGGATCACTTTATTGATGATGAGAGGGTATGGCAAATAAAAAATGAGATCCTATCGAGAAGTAGCGGCTTTATTCAATGCCACTTATCCTATCTGTGATCCAATTTCATTGTCACCTGTTAAAAGAACTGTTCATCGTTTCGAAATAACCGGTTCAATTAAAGACGCACCAAGATCTGGAAGACCCAAATATGCTAGTAATGATGAAAAAGCTTTAGATGTTCTGCACATGATAATCCTCATACATCTGTCTCGAGTGGAGCACAACAAACGACTACCGAAATGTGTACACATGAAATCATGTTACAATCGTAGACAATGTCTATTTTGTATTGCCGAGGCCGATTGTAATAATACGTAATTTAAAGTCACCTTGATGTGACATTCCCAAGCTCACACACGCACATGCGCCCACACACATTTAAGATTT
>NC_134687.1:639782845-639795345 GCF_050947455.1 Rhinoderma darwinii | reverse complement strand
TTTTCAATGAAGATAACATTAAATTAATCAGAAATACACTCTATACATTGTTAATGTGCTAAATGACTATTCTAGCTGCAAACGTCTGGTTTTTAATGCAATATCTACATAGGTGTATAGAGGCCCACTTCCAGCAACCATCACTCCAGTGTTCTAATGGTACATTGTGTTTGCTAACTGTGTTAGAAGGCTAATGGATGATTAGAAAACACTTGAAAACTCTTGTGCAATTATGTTAGCACCGCTGTAAACAGTTTTGCTGTTTAGAGGAGCTATAAAACTGACCTTCCTTTGAGCTAGTTGAGAATCTGGAGCATTACATTTGTGGGTTCGATTAAACTCTCAAAATGGCTAGAAAAAGAGAGCTTTCATGTGAAACTCAACAGTCTATTCTTTTTCTTAGAAATGAAGGCTATTCCATGCGAGAAATTGCCAAGAAACTGAAGATTTCCTACCCTTCCGAGGACAGCACACACAGGCTCTAACCAGAGTAGAAAGAGAAGTGGGAGGCCCCGCTACACAACTGAGCAACAAGACAAGTACATTAGAGTCTCTAGTTTGAGAAATAGACGCCTCACAGGTCCTCAACTGGCAGCTTCATTAAATAGTACTTGCAAAACGCCAGTGTCAACGTCTACAGTGAAGAGGCGACTCCGGGATGCTGGCCTTCAGGGCAGAGTGGCAAAGAAAAAGCCATATCTGAGACTGGCTAATAAAAGGAAAAGATTAATATGGGCAAAAGCACACAGACATTGGACAGAAGAAGATTGGAAAAAAGTGTTATGGACAGACGAATCGAAGTTTGAGGTGTTTGGATCACACAGAAGAACATTTGTGAGACGCAGAACAACTGAAAAGATGCTGGAAGAGTGCCTGACGCCATCTGTCAAGCATGGTGGAGGTAATGTGATGGTCTGGGGTTGCTTTGGTGCTGGTAAAGTGGGAGATTTGTACAAGGTAAAAGGGATTTTGAATAAGGAAGGCTATCACTCCATTTTGCAACGCCATGCCATACCCTGTGGACAGCACTTGATTGGAGCCAATTTCATCCTACAACAGGACAATGACCCAAAGCACACCTCCAAATTATGCAAGAACTATTTAGGGAAGAAGCAGGCAGCTGGTATTCTATCTGTAATGGAGTGGCCAGCGCAGTCACCAGATCTCAACCCCATAGAGCTTTTGTGGGAGCAGCTTGACCGTATGGTACGCAAGAAGTGCCCATCAAGCCAATCCAAATTGTGGGAGGGGCTTCTGGAAGCATGGAGTGAAATTTCTCCCGATTACCTCAGCAAATTAACAGCTAGAATGCCAAAGGTCTGCAATGCTGTAATTGCTGCAAATGGAGCATTCTTTGCCGAAAGCAAAGTTTGAAGGAGAAAATTATTATTTAAAATAAAAAATCATTATTTCTAACCTTGTCAATGTCTTGACTATATTTTCTAGTCATTTTGCAACTCATTTGATATATATAAGTGTGAGTTTTCATGGAACACACAAAATTGTCTGGGCGACCCCAAACTTTTGAACGGTAGTGTATATATATAAGTATTCGTATTGTTCACATTGATAAAAAAAATTTATGTTGTTGCAGATTTTGATGTACCGATTGGACTACATCTTTGATTCGTTGGACTACTGCGTAGATCTAAGTTTTTTCAAATTTTAATAAAATGGTTAACGAGGGTTTTGTTGGGGATTTCTTATTTCAGTAAAAAAGAATTGTCTTTGTGGTTTTTTTCAAACTTTATTAGTGCCTAGATAATGGCAGTTGGCTGATTGACAGTGTCCATTATTAAGGCGGTACTTAGTGTTAGCCGGTGCAGAGGCTAGCACTAACCACCCATTATTACCCTGGTATCCAACCGCCACCAGGGGTGCCGGGAAGAGCTTGGTACGATCCAGTACCCGACCATCTGTTGTGATGGTCGGACACTGGGGCAGCCGCAGGCTGGTATTATGAGGCTGGGAAGGGCCATAAACAGTGGACATTCCCAACCTTGTAATGCTAGGCTGCTGCTGCTGTGTTGTATCTGGCTGGTTATAAAAATGGATGGGGACCCCCACGTTGTTTTTTTTTAAAATTTAACAATAGATGTTGGGTCCCCCACATTTTTAATAACCAGCCATCTACAAGGCCGCAGCAGCCTTTCATTACACGAGTGGGAAGGGCCACTCCCAGGCTAATAACACTGTGTTTTATGTGGCTGGTTATGATAAATTGGGTGGAACCCCGTGTCTTCTAAAAAATAAATAAATAAATAAATTTAAAAAAATGACGTGGGGTCCCCCCCACTTTTATAACCAGCCAGATACAACACAGCAGCAGCAACCTAGCATTACAAGGGTGGGAAGGTCCACTGTTTTTGGCCCTTCCCAGCCTCATAATACCAGCCTGCGGCCGCCCCAGAGCCCGACCATCACAACAGATGGTCGGGTACTGGATCGTACCTGGCTCTTCCCGGCACCCCTGGTGGTGGTGGGTACCGGGGTAATAATGGTGGTTAGTGTTAGCCTCTGCACCAGCTAACACTAAGCCTCCCCTTAGTAATGGACATTGTCACTCAGACCGCGGCCATTATTAAAGTGGTAGTAATAAAACTTGAAAAGACAACTATATAGATAACATATTTTATTGAAATAAAGCACCCCCAACACAACCCTCATTAACCTTTTTATTGTAGAAAAAAAAACGTCATCAAAGTAGTCCTCGAAACCGACGTAGCCCAAACACCAAACCTGTAAAAAAAAATGAAATAAAACATGTCGTAGGCTTAGTTTCAGTTTCATGTGTGATACTGACTGTAAGGCTGGGTTCACACATGCCTCGATTTACGCCTGAAAATATGGCTCCAATACGTCAGCAAACATCTGCCCATTCATTTGAATGGGTTTGCCGATGTACTGTGCCGACGACCTGTAATTTACGCGTCGTCGTTTGACAGCTGTCCAACGACGACGCGTAAAATGACTGCCTCGTCAAAGAAGTGCAGGACACTTCTTTGGACGTAATTTGAGCCGTTTTTCATTGAATTCAACGAAGAACAGCTCAAATTTACGGCCGTCAAAGACGCCTCGCATAATGCGAGGCAGAGCAATTACGTCTGAAACGTCGGAGCTGTTTTCTCCTGAAAAAACAGTCTGTAATTTCAGACGTAAAAGGCAGCTATCGTGTGCACATGCCCTTATACCATGTATAGAAGCCTGCCGCAAAGTTGACTTAGATACAGGGCGCCAGCAGACAGTATCATACATGGCCATACAGACATATATACAAACATACATACATGCAAACATACATACATGCAAACATACATACATACATGCAAACATACATACATACATGCACATATACACATACATACATACATGCATACATACATGACAACATACATACATGACAACATACATGCACATATACACATGCATACATGACAACATACATACATGCAAACATACATACATGCAAACATACATACATGCAAACATACATACATACATACATAAATGCACATATACACATACTTACATACATACATACATGACAACATACATGCACATATACACATGCATACATGACAACATACATACATGACAACATACATACATGCAAACATACATATATGCAAACATGCATACATGCAAACATACATACATACATACATACATGACAACATACCTACATGCAAACATACACACATGCAAACATACACACATGCACATATACACATACAGTGAAGGAAATAAGTATTTGATCCCTTGCTGATTTTGTAAGTTTGCCCACTGTCAAAGACCTGAACAGTCTAGAATTTTTAGGCTAGGTTAATTTTACCAGTGAGAGATAGATTATATAAAAAAACAAAAAACAGAAAATCACATTGTCAAAATTATATATATTTATTTGCATTGTGCACAGAGAAATAAGTATTTGATCCCTTTGGCAAACAAGACTTAATACTTGGTGGCAAAATCCTTGTTGGCAAGCACAGCAGTCAGATGTTTTTTGTAGTTGATGATGAGGTTTGCACACATGTTAGATGGAATTTTGGCCCACTCCTCTTTGCAGATCATCTGTAAATCATTAAGATTTCGAGGCTGTCGCTTGGCAACTCGGATCTTCAGCTCCCTCCATAAGTTTTCGATGGGATTAACCCCTTAACGCTCCATGACCTACTATTAGGTCATGCTAACTGTAGCGTTCGCGCTCAGTGACCTAATAGTAGGTCATGGAGTAAACACGGCGCCGTTCGCGCGGGGCGCGTTCATGAGCTGTGATAGCTGCTGTTTCCGACAGCAGACTATCACTGCTCAATGTGCCGGGACCGATCGCGGAGCTCCCCCGCCGATTAACCCCTCAGAAGCCGCGTTCAATAGCGATCGCGGCTTCTTAGGGGTTAATCCGCCATCGCCGGCCTGCTACACGATAGCGGCCGGCGATGGTGACTATGGCAACCGGACACCAAACAATGGCGTCCGGCTATGCCATAGACGGAAGCCTAGTGGGTCCTGACAACGTCAGGACCCACTATGCTTGCTGCCAGTGAGTAGCTGACAGCTCTAATACACTGCACTACGCATGTAGTGCAGTGTATTAGAATAGCGATCAGGGCCTCCTACCCTCAAGTCCCCTAGTGGGACAAAGTAATAAAGTAAAAAAAAAGTTAAAAAAAGATGTGTAAAAATAAGAAAATAAAAGTTTTAAAAGTAATAAAAGTAAAAGTCCCCCTTTTTCCCTTATCAGTCATTTATTATTAATAAAAATATATAAACAAACAAATAAACTATACATAATTGGTATCGCCGCGTCCACAACGGCCTGAACTACAAAATTATTTTGTTATTTATCCCGCACGGTGAACGCCGTAAAAGAAAATAATAATGAACCGTACCACAATCACAATTGTTTGGTCACTTCACCTCCCAAAAAATGGAATAAAAAGAGATCAAAAAGTCGCATGTACCTAAAAATGGTAATGATTGAAACTACAGTTCGTTACGCAAAAAATAAGTCCTCGCACGGCTTTATTGATTGAAAAATAAAAACGTTATGGCGCTTAGAATATGGTAACACAAAAAGTGAATGATTGTTTACAAAACGTATTTTATTGTGCAAACGCCATAAGACATAAAAAAAAACTATAAACATCTGGTATCGGGGTAATCGTATCGCCCCGCAGAATAAAGTGAATATATCATTTATAGCGCATGGTGAACGCTGTAAAAAAAAAAGTATACAAAAACAATAGTAGAATTGCTGTTTATTAGTCACCACGCCACCTAAAAATGTAATAAAAACTGATCAAAAAGCCGCATGCACCCCAAGAAAACTACTATGGATTCCGCAAGGGGTCTAGTTTCCAAATTGGGGTCAATTTTGGGGGGTTTCCAATGTTTTGGCACCACAAGACCTCTTCAAACCGGACATGGTGCCTAATAAAAAAGAGGGCTCAAAATCCGCTAGGTGCTCCTTTGCTTCGGAGGCCGGTGCTTCAGTCCATTACCGCCCGAGGGCAACATGTGGGATATTTCTCTAAACTGCAGAATCTGGGCAATATGTATTAAGTTGCGTTTCTCTGATAAATCCTTTTGTGTTATAAAAAAAATGGTATAAAAAGAGTAAATTTCACCTCTACTTTGCTCTAAATTTCTGTGAAACACCTAAAGGGTTCATAAACTTTCTAAATGCTGTTGTGAATACTTTGAGGGGTCTAGTTTCTAAAATGGGGTGTTTGATAGGGGTTTCTAATATATGGGCCCCTCAAAGCAACTTCAGAAATGAACTGGAACCTAAAAAAATAAATAAATGAGGCAATACTTCGCTTCTTACATTATACTGATAATGAGCCGTGCCCACCCCGAGATGACCCCAGTTTTGACCGTTTGTATAAACGGAGACCCCTATTAGACCGTTTCAGTGCCCGGTTTTCCCAAGCATACACCCCCGAGAAGTGTTTTTCTATTGATGAGTCCCTGGTACATTTTAAAGGGAGGGTTCAATTCCGCCAGTACCTGCCAGGTAAGAGGGCAAGGTATGGCGTGAAATTGTATAAGCTGTGCGAGAGTGCATCAGGGTATACCTACAGATTTAGGATATATGAAGGAAAGGCCACCCCCAAACCAGACTGCATCCTGGACTACAATAGGTACATGGGAGGGATGGACTTGTCAAATCAAGTCCTGAAGCCCTACAGCGCCATGCGGTGTGGTATAAGAAGCTGGCCGGGCACATCATACAGATGGCTTTGTACAATGCGTACGTGCTACGTCGATGTGCAGGCCAGAGGGGAACTTTCCTGGAATTTCAAGATCTAATCTTTAGGGACAAGGAAGGGGGGGCACCCAGTACTTCTGGAAGCGAGGCCACACGCATCGTACCAGGGCAACACTTTCCTGGAGAAGTTCCCCAAACCGGTGGAAAGGGAAAGAGTCAAAAGAGGTGCAGAGTCTGCTATAAGAGGGGGATAAGGAAGAACACAATATACCAATGTGACACGTGTCCCGAAAAACCAGGGCTCTGTATAAAAGATTGTTTTAAAATGTATCATACATGCTTTGATTTTTAATTTACCCTGATGCACTCCGCACAGCTTACCCCCCTCATCTTTCCCTTCTGAGCCCTGCCGTATGCCAAGGCAGCTGATAACAGCCACATGTAGGGTATTGCCGTACCCAGGAGAACCCACATTACAATTTAAGGGGTGTATATCTCCGGTGGCGCATGCTGGGCACACTATATTGGACACTGAAATGGCATATATATATATTAAATTGCAAATCTCACACTGCATCATCTGCTGCGCATTATCTTTTACACAGTACCTGTGGGGTCAAAATGCTCACTACACCTCTAGATGAATGTCTTAAGGGGTGTAGTTTTTAAAATGGGGTCACTTCTCGGGGGTTTCAACTGTACTGGCACCTCAGGGGCTTCTGCATACATGACTTAGCACCAGAAAAGCTCCAGTAGGCCAAATGGTGGTCCTTTTCTTCTGAGCCCTCCCATCATTTTTTTCATTTCACAGCCCAATTCAAATAGGTGCTGTGAAAAAACTGTGCAGTCAAAATGATAACAAAAACCATAAATGAATTCCTTGAGGGGTGTAGTTTCCAAAATGGGGTCACTTCTGGTGGGTTTCCATTGCTTTGATACCTCTGGGGCTCTGCAAATGCGACATGGCACCCGAAAACCAATCCAGCAAAATCTGGACTCCAACAAACACATAGCGCTCCTTTCCTTCTGAGCCCTCCCATGGGCCCAAACGGCAGTTTATCACCACAAATGGGGTATTGCCGCACTAAGGACAAATTGGGCAACAAAATGGGGTATGTTGTTCCCTGTGAAAATAAGAAAATTTGATCAAAAATGACATCTTATTGGAAAAAATATCTTTTTTTTCATTTCACAGCCCAATTCAAATAGGTGCTGTGAAAAAACTGTGCGGTCAAAATGATAACAAAAACCATAAATGAATTCCTTGAGGGGTGTAATTTCCAAAATGGGGTCACTTCTGGTGGGTTTCCATTGTTTTGATACCTCAACACCTCTTCAAACCTGGCATGCTGCCTAAAATATATTCTAATAAAAAAGAGGCCTCAAAATGCACTAGGTGCTTCTTTGCTTCTAGGGCTTGTGTTTTAGTCCACGAGCGCACTAGAGGCACATGTGGGACATTTCTAAAAACTGCAGAATCTGGACAATACATATTTAGTAGTATTTCTCTGGTAAAACCTTCTCTGTTACTAAAAAAAAATAGAATAAAATTGAAATTCAGCAGAAAAAATGAAATTTGCAAATTTCATTTCCACTTTGCTTTAATTCCTGTGAAATGCCTGAAGGGTTAAAAAACTTTCTATATGCTGTTTTGAATACTTTGAGGGGTCTAGTTTTTAAAATGGGGTGTTTTATGGGGATTTCTAATACATAGGCCCCTCAAATCCACTTCAGAACTGAACTGGCACCTTCAAAAAAAGGCTTTTGAAATTTTCTTAAGAATATGAGAAATTGCTGTTTATGTTCTAAGCCTTGTAACGTCCAAGAAAAATAAAATAATGTTCCAAAAACGATGCCAATCTAAAGTAGACATATGGGAAATGTGAACTAGTAACTATTTTGGGTGGTATAACCGTCTGTTTTTCAAGCAGATGCATTTAAATTCTGAAAAATGCTATTTTTTGTAAATTTTCTCTAAATTTTGCAATTTTTCACAAATAAAGACTGAATATATCGACCAAATTTTACCACGAACATGAAGCCCAATGTGTCACGAGAAAACAGTCTCAGAATCGCTTGGATAGGTTTAAGCATTCCGACGTTATTACCACATAAAGTGAAATATGTCAGATTTGAAAAATGGGCTCTGAGCCTTAAGGCCCAAACTAGGCTGCGTCCTTAAGGGGTTAAGGTCTGGAGACTGGCTAGGCCACTCCATGACCTTAATGTGCTTTTTTTTGAGCCACTCCTTTGTTGCCTTGGCTGTATGTTTCGGGTCATTGTCGTGCTGGAAGACCCAGCCACGAGCCATTTTTAATGTCCTGGTGGAGGGAAGGAGGTTGTCACTCATGATTTGACGGTACATGGCTCCATCCATTCTCCCATTGATGCGGTGAAGTAGTTCTGTGCCCTTAGCAGAGAAACACCCCCAAAACATAATGTTTCCACCTCCATGCTTGACAGTGGGGACGGTGTTCTTTGGGTCATAGGCAGCATTTCTCTTCCTCCAAACACGGCGAATTGAGTTAATGCCAAAGAGCTCAATTTTAGTCTCATCTGACCACAGCACCTTCTCCCAATCACTCTCAGAATCATCCAGATGTTCATTTGCAAACTTCAGACGGGCCTGTACATGTGCCTTCTTGAGCAGGGGGACCTTGCGGGCACTGCAGGATTTTAATCCATTACGGCGTAATGTGTTACCAATGGTTTTCTTGGTGACTGTGGTCCCAGCTGCCTTGAGATCATTAACAAGTTCCCCCCGTGTAGTTTTCGGCTGAGCTCTCATCTTCCTCAGGATCAAGGATACCCCACGAGGTGAGATTTTGCATGGAGCCCCAGGTCATTTTGTATGTCTTCCATTTTCTTACTATTGCACCAACTGTTGTCTCCTTCTCACCCAGCTTCTTACTTATGGTTTTGTAGCCCATTCCAGCCTTGTGCAGGTCTATGATCTTGTCCCTGACATCCTTAGAAAGCTCTTTGGTCTTGCCCATGTTGTAGAGGTTAGAGTCAGACTGATTAATTGAGTCTGTGGACAGGAGTCTTTTATACAGGTGACCATTTAAGACAGCTGTCTTTAATGCAGGCACCAAGTTGATTTGGAGCGTGTAACTGGTCTGGAGGAGGCTGAACTCTTAATGGTTGGTAGGGGATCAAATACTTATTTCTCTGTGCACAATGCAAATAAATATATATAATTTTGACTGTGATTTTCTGTTTTGTTTTTTTTTATATATAATCTATCTCTCACTGGTAAAATTAACCTAGCCTAAAAATTCTAGACTGTTCATGTCTTTGACAGTGGGCAAACTTACAAAATCAGCAAGGGATCAAATACTTATTTCCTTCACTGTACATACATGACAACATACATACATGCAAACATACATAAATAAACTCACCTAAGACGTTCCCACGAAGAACTGAATGGTCCCGTCATTTTTCTTCTTACTGCTTCCATTCACAATAACAGCGGTGGGTGCAGATGACGTAATCACGTGGGCCTGATATGATTAAGTCATCTGTGCCACAACGCATTGTTACTATGAATGCGAGCGGAGCCAAGTAGAAGGAAGATGGCAAGTGACGGGACCGTTCAGAGCTCCGTAGGAACGTCTTAGGTGAGTTTATTTTTTTAATATATTTTTTGTTGTTCGCCGGGTGCTGATGCAGCACCGGTGCGGCGGCTACAAAAATTACATGTAATGACAGGGTGGGTGGGGGGAGAAGTTGGTTGCCGAAACGGACTGAATATAGTGTAGTGTAGTGTTGACATTCACGGTAAGTTCGTCTGAACCGGGCTTACCATGCCCACATGAGACGAACATTCTCCCGATGTTGCTAGAACTACAGTATCTAGCAACGTCGGGAGAGCGCACACTGCAGAGCAGAGCGGCTTGATTTACATCGAGCCACTCACGCCCCTTTTTTGAAAACATAACCAGCACTTGCTGAGTTATCAAGTGTAAAAAAAGGTACTTAGGGAATGAATTTTTACTTTTTTTTTTACAGCAAATGTTTTAAAATGAATTTCCTGCTTAGAAGGTCTAAAAAAAAATTTTGAGTCAACTTGGGAATAACCCTTTAAATATCTCAGCGAAAAATCCTATCTCAAAATCGTTTGCAGCATCGTTTTTGTAAAGAGCTTTCAAATGAGCCCCCACTTGACCCCCCCGTGCCACTTAAGATTTTGCTGCCCCCACCACCCCCAAGGGGGTGGGTTGGTTTTTTTGGGTATTAACTGGTAGGTTTTATGACCCCATTAAATCCCACCAAATTTCAACCCTCTACCTCGAGCCGCTCAAAAGTTATGAGGGTGTTCCGGAACTTTTGGTTGGCAGTGTGTGTGTGTGTGTGTGTGTGTGTGTGTGTGAGTGTATTGTGAGGGTTTAGCATCAGGAGAAGTTGGTACAGCGGTTTCTTAGTAGCCAGAGACAGGGACACCGTGCATTAAAGTTCATAACAGGGCTTTGCCTGTGTTTTATTCTTGTCAAAGAAACAGCCTCTTGTACAACATGGCAAAATACAAAATAAATCCTGCTCGTCTGAGCACTAACTAAACAAGATATTATCTAACTATAATAAGTGCCTTCCTACCAGGCACTGGACACAAAGTAACACAGGTCTTTACTCACATAGAATACAGGCTACTCCAGCCTTAGTAGTCTCTGGTCTGAGTCAGGCGTGAGACTCACACACACTGTGTCTGCACCTTTTTATACACAGGCTGCAGGTGCAGCTAATTGAGCAGCAGCCTTGACCTACAAACAGAGATGGACTAGGGATTGGGGAACCCGCCCTGCTCTTCCCCAATCCAACTCCAGGCCCTTTTTCTGGCTTTTCCTTAAGCCGATATTGGAAAGCTAGAGCTTTCTATTGCAAAAAATGCTCATTCCCTGGAGCCTAGGATACATATGACAGGATTCTAGGGGAAATGTACCTTCCCTCAATGACTTTACTCTTGAAAAAAAACAGTGCACTGGTGATCTCGTGAACTCCATAAGGCCTGGACGTCCACGTAAGACAACAGGGGTGGATGATCGAAGAATCCTTTCCATGGTGAAGAAAAACCCCTTCACAATATCTACCCAAGTAAACCACACTCTCCAGGAA
This sequence comes from Rhinoderma darwinii, assembly GCF_050947455.1. Taxonomy (NCBI): domain Eukaryota; kingdom Metazoa; phylum Chordata; class Amphibia; order Anura; family Rhinodermatidae; genus Rhinoderma; species Rhinoderma darwinii. The sequence goes on along the minus strand of NC_134687.1, from coordinate 639,784,019 downwards.
GTAGGTGTATCAGTATCTAAGTAGCAAATACAGAGGGTCGCCACAAGGTACAAACCATTGGCCAGCCTCAAAAATAGAAATGCCAGATTAGACTTTGCAAAACAACTAAAGAAGCCAGCCCAGTTCTGGAACAGCATTCTTTGGACAGATGAAACTAAAGAGGCTCTGTCACCAGATTATTCACTGCACAATCACACTCTGCAGTGAAAGACGCTGGGCTGGAACAATGAGAAGTGTATGACGCTGATTGGTCAGCGTCATACACGCCTCTGTACAACGCCCAGTTGGTAAAAAGTAAAAACACGCCCAGTTGTCTATTAAGAAACTAATTAGCATAAATCTAAAATTGCTTATAACTTGCTCAAAAATGATTGTTTTTCAAAATAAAGACCACTGCTGTTATCTACATTACAGCGCCGATCGGATTATGTAGGAGATAGGCCACTTATAATCTGGTGACAGAGTCTCTTAAAACCAAAGTGTACCAGATTTGTGGGAGGAAGAAAGTATGGAGAAGGCTTGGAACGGCTCATGATCCAAAATACTCCACATCCTTTGTAAAACATGGTGGAGGCAGTGTGATGGCATGGGCATGCATGGTTGTCAAAGGCACTGGGTCACTAGTGTTTATTGACGATGAGACTGAAGGCAGAACAGCCGGATGAATTCTGAAGTGTTCAGGGATTTACTTTCTGCTCAGATTCAATCAAATGCAGCAAGGTTGAGTGGACGTCGCTTCACAGTACAGATGGAGAATGACCCACAACATAATGCAAAAACAACCCAGGAGTTTATAAGGCAAAGAAGTGGAATATTCTGCAATGGCCAAGTCAATCACCAGATCTTAGCCCGATCGAGCTGCGTTTCACTTGCTTAGACAAAACTTAAGGCAGAAAGACCCACAAACAAGTAACAACTGAAGACAGCTGCAGTAAAGGCCGAGCAAAGCATCACAAAAGAGGAAACCCAGCGTTTGGTGATGTCCATGGGTTCCAGACTTCAAAGGATTCTCTACAAAGTATTAAAAAAAACATTTCATTTATGGTAATGTTAATTTGTCCAATTACTTTTGAGCCCCTGAAATGAGGCGGCTGCGTAGAAAAATGGTTGCAATTCCTAAATGCTTCACAGAATTTTTTTGTTTAACCCCTTTAATTAAACCTAAAAGTCTACA